>NC_037596.1:24097889-24260497 GCF_003073045.1 Pomacea canaliculata | reverse complement strand
GGCCTGACTAACGTGTTAGACAAAACGCACGATCTGGTTTACATGTGGGTCTGGGTCACACGTTATCCATCTAAAGACAGCTGACGGGGGACATCAACTCTTACACATCAAACGGACATGTCTCTCTCATTCCTGTCTCGTTAGTGATGTTGACGATACGACAAAGATGTCCATCTGTATAAGAATACAAAATTCAGAATCTGTGTCTGTATGAAGATATATGATGTATGCGTTGCTCAAATTTTAGTATAAGTCTAAACATCAGTCAAAACCACAAGTTGTGATGTTTTTCTATCTTCTACTATATTAAGTACGTTAAAAAAACAGGCTTTAATTATAATTATACTTACTGCTACATCAAAATTGCAAAGTAAACGGTTAATCCACCCTACTGCCCACACCACACACAAGTATAAACATTATTTTAGTCTGTCTCTGTATTTCTCAATGTAATGTCTCATTCTTCACCCATCCCACACAGTGTAGCGGGGATCCCGCCTTCGAGAATTGCACCTCATGACAGAGGATCCCTCACTGACCATTGTCCACAGTGTGTGTGGTTCTCCTGTTCTGTGAAACAACAATCCACCTTTTAAAGCCAATATAAAAATAGCTAACCGTAAATTATTAAAATTTTTTATTTATTTTCACCTAATATCACTCAAAACTGTTTTTTATTAATGTAAAGAGTTTAAAGATTAAAAAACATAATAGGGTAATATTTAGCAGATTAGCCAATTCCATTTATCATCCTTCTTTACTTTTATCTTAAAATATTAGTGTATAATCAGCGCTTACATGTTTAATATACTTGCTCAAAGAAAATAATAAAAAACAGCTAAATCACAGAATATAAGCAGCTATATCTTACGAATAAATACTATTTTCCTATATAATAATATATTTATCACCAGCATTATTCCAAGTCTTTCTTACCTACAGTAATGTCTCGCGAAATGATCCGTATACGGATATTTATCGTATTGTAAGCGTTCTCTGTGAAGTCATATTCATCGAGAATGAGCAAACCCTTCTAATGTAGTTTACAGAATGAAGAGTATAAAATGAAGGTTTGTCTTTGAAACCACCAAATTTCTGTAACAATTAATTTTAGTTATTACAATGCATGTGATACAAACAGAAAACAATATTAAACAGTCTTACTAAGACGTGAAGATATTCTATGTGTCTCAAAAATAAATTTAATCGATACTACTGCAGCGTCTGATATTGATGACGACGACGACAACGACGACGATGATGATGATGATGATGATGATGATGATGATACAAGTTTTTCTCAAGTGCTTTCAGAGAGACCTTAGGTGCTATATTGCTTTTTGATTCTACTAGGTATCTTTCCAGTTTTCAGTTTCTTTGTAGAATTCATATAATACTAAGTAAAACCAAAAAACAGATGTAATCAAAAAGGAAATAATTTAAACTGATTTGTAATTGCAGTAGTGTTTCAATTTAATGCACGTAGTTTTTTCAACTATAAATATATTTTTAAAGCTTTTTGTCTTAATTTACCAGCTATTTAAGCATACCTTGCTGATATCATAATTATTTACTATGGCTATGTAACTCTAATACGATCAAAGATTATGCAAACATCGTCAGAAAAATTTTGTAATTTTAAATTCTTATAGATGATAAGGATGTCATCACTGTCTTATTTATATTATTTTAAATGTTAAAGTGAAGCACCCCCGTATATTCTCGCTCAAAAGCAGTCGTAATCGACGCCAGAACAGCCATCCTTCTCAACAGTACATTTCCGAGTACCCGCCAGTGACAACCAAACCTTACATTTTGGTCATTTGGAGGTTCTGACATTGGATAGTCAGTGTGCAATAATTGCTTTTAGTATTTAACAAATGCATTGGAAACTCATAGCTCTTAAAATCAATGTTCAGGGACGAACATTACACGTTAGGTTATAAACAATAAAATGTATAGAACATCAGAACAAACTAGAGAACGTCGGACAAAAATATCTTCCACATGACTGCATAGTTTCAAGTTTGAAAAATGTGTTATCAAAAATATAAATATATATTAAAAAAAATAAGTCACTCACTTACTACATGCAGCAGACAATACACGTTTTCATACATGTGCTTATCGTGACATTTAAGACGAAATGTTCTCACTCGATATGTTTTTAATACTAAGTACACTCTTGTATTTCTCGTTTCCTGTTTTGTGTGCTTGAAGACTAAAAGAAAGATGGTCGAAAGTTGTGCAATTGTCTCTATCACAATGGCCGATAACTGTCCCCGAGTAATCTCCATACATCCACTCCATGTTGACATCGTATTTGCCACACGTTAAGGTCACATTAGTGCCTTCGACAACTTGTGCATTTCTATTTTGACATTCTGTAATGAAGACTCCTGCACGAAAGATATATTTGACATAAATAATCAAAGAGCAACAACATCTTTTCCCCATGTGTGTGTGTGCACGTGTGTTGATTTATATTGTATGTTTTAATGTTTATTTACATGTGTAATATGCAGTGTTATGTTTGGCTGTGCCTTTGCTGGGTAAGATAATAAGTCAAATGTATGATATATAATGGCCAGGAGTTGTAGACTTCTATCTGATTCACCTATCGAACACTATCCTTAAATCGAAGATAAATTTTGTTACCAAAGAAAATCCTCAAAAAAGGATAATAAACATGTGTATGATCGGCTTCACTTTGTCTTCATGCCTTTTTCCATGTCTTGTTTAATTAAAGGTCTATATAAAGAGATAGGGGGAGAAAAAAACTGAGATTGCAGTATGTGGCCGTGTACCCCGGTGGTTAGTCTCTTACTTTTCATACAAATGAACAGACTGGTAAACGCCAATGGTCATAAGGAGTAAACTTCAAATGCTACAAAGTTGAAGCTAAGTATCGGTGGATTACTTCCTCCTGCACATCACTGCCTCAGTGGGTAAGACTATTTTAACAACCACTGGATAGGCCTAGTACATAACTGTCATCTTTTTTTCGTGGTTTTTCTTGAATAACTTGTCATCATTATCTTTTTTATCGATGCTGCGACATTCTTCTTTGATTCCAAATTTAATTCTCTCTGATCTTGTATTGCAGATAACGGCAGATTGAAATGAAAAGAAAAAGTTAAAAGGAAGATGGTATGGAAATACGAATTTTAATTGATAAAGCGACGTACCTGAGCAACAGTTTCTAACACATTGGAATATTGCGAAGACTAGCCACAGCCTCCAAGTCATCGTGACCTCTGGTATGTTGACTGAGCAGCACGGGGTCACTGCTGTCAGAAAATAACTGTCGCTGTTTGCTTGTTACTCAGGGAAGTGTAAATGGTCTTGTTGATGCTGACAGTCTATGCCATGGACTGAGCTGTCATTTCCTTGTTTGTAAAATCGGATGAGATTTACTATAAGTGTGTAGTGTGTGTGCCTGTGCAAGTAGGATGCGAGTAGTGCCAAATGCTGGCTGGCTAATAGCTGTTTCTAAGTGCATAAATATTTGTGTTTTCGCTCAGAGTTGTATGCTATGTATGTGGTCCCAGTATGTTCCAAGAACATATATTTCAATCTGGTTTTGCGACACTGTCTGTATGTTTTGGCCACAATACGAAAATTTTCTGAGTACTTCATTTGCTCTCCTTTCCCTCTTACGCGTCATGTGAAATCCTCTCAAATGGAAACTTTTTCTAGTAAATCATCATTAAAGTGACTTGTAAGTGGGGAAACCCGTAGTACAAGAAAATGGGGTCTAACATATGATATGGGTTAGTTCCTTGTTCAAATATGGTCACGTGCATGCCCCTTGTTATATTCATTTTTTGCGAAGACATTTAAATGTCGTATCCTAACCAATGTTTCTGTGGTTCAAAACCTTGTGATTGTTTTAAGACAAGCGAAGTATGTAACGCAATCTCTGATAAACAACTTACAGTTCTCTTTACTTGATTCTTAAAATCATTTAACTTTCTTTGAGTTGGATAGATGAATAGCCCTATTATTATTTTCATTACAATGTACTTATTCAAAAGAAATATTCATGACGTTCATTCACATCCAAGAACATCATAACCTGTTTATTACATATATTCAAGTAACAATCAGCACAACTACATGTATATTTTATTTCATTTAAGCAAAGATTAAAACGTTTAGAAACAGGAAAGAACAGGCTACCTGTGTGTAAAATGAATTACAGAGATACAGTACATCACACACAAGGAAGGACTATGTTGATGCTGCTATGCAAGTTAAATATGTTATGAATCCTGTCTCTTGATACTATTCTACATGTACAAGTTGTCTACTCTTGTACACAGCTGAATTATACTGTTGGTTATAATCCTAATTAGCTTAAACCACTCGAATGTTGACTCATCTAACATTTTAAAAGTACTATTTTGAAAACTTATCTTCGAATGTTAGCCATTAGGCAATCCAATTTTCTTTATCTTGTTTAATTAAGAATTAGCTGCTCTCAATAAAAGTTTACAATTTCAAAATTTAAGAGACTTTGCTCTTGTTGCTTTCCTTTTCTGCATGTAGACACATGGATATTTGCTTAATTCTATTGTGGAAAGATGTTGTTTGATTTAATCTTTGCCAAGCGGCTCTTGCAGTGTCTGTAAGAAAATACTTGTACAGACTATACAACACACTGTACAGACTCATAAACTTAATAGTTTCATGTGTATTCAAGCTGTGAAATTTCAACTACTCATGATAAGCTTTTCACTAAATACATTCAGCTGGCACTGAGTTGTTTCCTCCAAGTCATTTCTGCGACTTTAAAGATTAAATGTGTGTAATGCTAAGTACACTCTCTGCTTGCAGACTGAGAGGAAGGTTGTTGTCAGTTGTTGTACACATCGCTCCATCACACTGGCTGAGTAGTCTGTCATCTTCTTAAGTCCTCTCCATGTTGACTCTGCATTTGCACAAGTCAGGGTCACTCTGTGTGTGTGTGTGTGTGTGTTATAAACTCATTAAATGTGAAGGTTTATGGAGCATTACAGAAAAAGGACATAGACAGACAGACATACGTAGTATAGCATAGAGTACAAAGATATGTAGCCAGCGTGCACAAGAAGAATTAGAAAAAGTTTATCCAGGCTGTTATTCCTCCAAAGCCACAGGTCCACTTCTATAACAAATATAAAAGGGAAAAGGATTTTATGCTAGCTGGGGTGTCTGCAGAAGGCCTATTTGAAAATTCGAAATGGGTTGACAAGCTGTTCGATTAAGATTTGCAAGAATTACTGATTTATAGCTCGTTGTTTACATCCCAAAGCTATTATTCATCTGTGATAAAATCAGATCGAAACATAACTGTAAACAGCTTTTGTACACATATCAAACCTTTGTAAATCAGCTAGGAGATACATGTCATAAACCAGAGAGGATGTATCATACACTGACTGTGACATCACTGGCGAACTGCATTAAGAAACTGTTATGGGGAGATAAAGGAGGCTGGCAGTGGATGGTGGGAAGTCGTTGCGAGGTGATTTGTAGATGAAAGCGGTGTAGTATATAAGAAAGAATAATTCAGATGAGTGGTAAGTTCACCAAAAACGCATAGATTAGGAGGAGATTTCGATCCACAAGCAACACCCAAGTAAGAGACAGAGGGGAGAGCAGTCACCTTAAACTGGTTAGGTAAAGGGACGTAATTCTTCTTCTAATGTGTTAGTATTTTCTTTGCTAAATATTGGCCTTATATGTTTCCCTAACATTTTAAAACATCTCCAACCCTTTAAAATTACTGCGCAAAATCCCTAATCAACCTCCAGCGCCTCCTAAACTTTCACTCTACACTTGGCACACCAGAAAGCAATTTTACATCTATCACACATCTGACGGTGATATCATTCACTCCTCTTACTTTTGGTTAATACTAGTAGGTAAAAGATGTTTATGAATTAAATTTATTTACATCATATATAAAACATGCATAGACCACAGGCTCATTGTTGAAAACGTCTGATGAATAGGTTAGTAGTCACTGATGCCTGAGGAAGAAAAGAACAAAAAATCATTAGAATCTACAACTTGAAAATCTTTGATAATGAAAGCACTTGCTTTCATCAAATTTAATCTTCACTATTCAGAATATAAAACGTTGAATGAAAAGCTTCAGCAACATGTTAAATAAGAAATCTGACATTTTTTTTATTTAATTCAGTATGGCTAGTATCTGACAAAGTTCTCTTTCAAACATAAACTAGGCATTTAAATTTGTTGATTGTTTTTTTTAATTCCACAACCTTAGAGCTGATAAGGAGATCCATGAAAACCGCCAAGCTATAAATATGTGTGAAGAGTTTACCATAAAATTATTCAGGGAGTGAAGAATGAACTTACAGTAAAATTATTAGAAGTTGAATCAGTGAGCGACTCATTGTAAGAACATGTCTTTAAATTTCTCCAAATTTATAAGGTTTAATGAAATAAGGAGGCAACAAGAAATTGATGTTTAACACAATTTGTGTAGACAGAATTGAAGTAGCCAGCCACCCAATGTTGATTTTGGTTATAGAATAGAAAAATAAAACCTCTAAATATATAAAATGCTACAACAATGTAAACAGGTGTACAGAAGGCAGAGCTTATGGTGGAAAGGGTAATAGTCAGGGTAAATGTGTTTCATAGACTCCTCATGAATGATAAAGTCATGCTTGCATTAATAAGTTAAACATGAACAAGCTTTATATTTAATTTGTATTCTCACTTACCAACATATGGCTTTACCCTTTGATTTTCCTCCATTCTTACTTCTAACTACAAGCAAGCAGTCTCATTTTCACTCGGTCACAACTACTGTCTGCTGTTCTCATTGATCATCTCAAAGTCTTGTTAGTGAGTATGGACACTCTTCAGCTCCATTGAAAGTATCTGTTGACAGTGTATTGTATTCAAACATTTACTTCAATCAAAGTCTGTACTCAAACAATATATATATTTACGTTTCACTGTAATTTATCAAATCTCGTTATATGGTAAATTATTAGAGATTGTTTTTATTAAATTGATTATAATGATTTTTTGAGACACAATCCAGCATTTCGAGTCAAACTTTTCTAACTAAAATACCTTATTGCAGCATTCTCCAACCTCGAGCTTGTTGGGCGATTGGTCCTCTGTGATCTACCCGTGGCTTGCATTCTCACCCCTCTACCCAAGATGGGTCTTTTAAAATCTCCTGTTTCTTGAGGCAGGGAACCTTTTCCGTCTCCTCAAGACGGACCTCGGCTCACACGCGCTCAGTTCGGAAAAGTGAAAAGATTTCCGTACTTCAGCGAATGAGTTATCTTTTTCCGATTTGGGGTATAGCTGGGTACCTTTAGATATTGTGCTGATACAGGCAAGTTGGCACAGAGTGAAAACACTGTGACCCGCGTGACCCCCAACAGTCCACTGGCCAAGTCTCTACTAGCGAGGGTGGTACGGTGTACATCTTGACCAGGGGACTGTTCATGATCTCAACAAAATAAAAAGACTACACTGCGGAAAATGAGTGTTCTATAACAGTACATAACAATGAACACATAGAATAAATTTTTCTCTCGTGTTTCCACATATACACATGCACATATACTTTACATGCAGCCCTACGCTCCACTGGGGGCCAATAGGAACAAGAAGAGGAAGAATATACTTTACACACGCATTCTATCCATTAACTCATTCTCGTCATGTCTACTTATTGCTTTAGTTTTTTGGTCATTCATTTTTGTCTTTCGCCCAAAAAGAATTAGAGATTTTTTTCCATTATTCATTCTTACCAGAATTGTAACATACAGTATACACCCACGTGGTTATAATGTCTATGCACGAAAAAAAAAATGCAGTAACACAAAAAACACAGAGGAACGGAAATGAATGAAAGAAATAAGCAAAAAAAAAATAATAATAATTACCGGTATGGGAAATAAACTGCCATTAGAACACTTGCAGGTTCTGATATTTTCATAACATTCATAAACTATTAAACCTTGGCCTTAACCTAAGTATTTTAGTACTTTTCAGCAAAGCAATTAACTTTAATCTTATTAAATATGTTTGGTAATTTCCTATTAATGAAAGCTTTTAATATGTGTAATAGATAAGCAACATAAACATATATTTTAGTACTACATAGTACACGAGTAATTTGCTGTAAGCTATGTATGTTGTTTGCTTTCAGTTATTTGATTTTTTTTAGTAAATACAAAGGTTTCTTGACATGTTACCTTTCCTGCGATATACGATGGTAGCAACCACAGTTATGATGATGCCCGTAACAAGAAGGATGCATGGCACTATTATTATTATGATTGATAGGCCATTCTGTAAAGATTTCTCGGACCCTGTAAATTTTCCACTTATTAATGGTAAATTAACATAAACGATTTCTAAAATTAAAAATATACAAAAGATTTTTTATTTATTTATTTTGCTAATTTTTACCTTTAAACCCTAAAAGCAAACACATGAGAACAAATACAAGCTTTGAGATTTAAAGATTATAGTCATCAAAATAAAACGTAGGCATTTTTGAGATATTTACAGGTCAACTCTACTACTACTAAAGCTATTTATTCAGACACACGTTCATAAGACATAAAAATTAAGTCGAAAGGCTTACCTGTGCCATTGACAACAATGAAACTGTAAGAAGACATATCAGAAGAAAAATTATTACTCGCGGTGCACGTGACTACTGTCTCTGGACTAAGGTTGGCTGTAGAGAAAGCGCACGTGCTGGTGTTACTATAGTGGGTCTGGGTGTCACACGTGATGTTCCATCTAAAAATAGCTGACGGGTGGACATCAACTGCTGTACACATCAAACGTAGCATGTCTCTCTCATTTCCCGTGTCGTCAATGATGTAGTCGATGCGAACAGATGATGGTCCGTCTGTACAGGATACAAAATTCAGAGATCTGTGTCTTTGTATGAAGATATATGATGTATGCGTTGCTAATTTGATTTTATAAGACTAAAACACCAGGTCAAAACACAACTTCGGATGTTGTTTCTATCTTCTACTATATTAAGTACGTTAAAAAACAGCTTAATTATAATATACTTACATGCTATATCAAATGTGTGCAAAGTAGAACGATTAATCCACCCGTTACTGCCCCACACCACACGACAAGTATAAACATTAGTTTGAGTCTGTCTTTGTATGTTCTCAATGTGTAATGTCTCATTCTTCACTCCATCCCACACAGTGGTAGCGGGTGGATTTCCTGCCTTGGAAGAGTTGCACCTGCAGGTGACAGAGGATCCCTCACTGACCATTGTCGGACAGTTATGTGTGGGTTCTCCTGGGTGTTCTGTGGAACAACAACCCGCTTTCAAAAGGCAATATGAAAACAGGCTTACCTTGAATTATTAAGTATTTTATATGTAATGACCATGCACAACTATTTATCATTCATTTGAGAACTGTAAAAGTTTCTAAAAACAGGCATATTTATAACCCTAGTAAAATCCAAATTTTTTTCCATTTATAGTTATCTTATAAATTTCTATTAATAAAATGTAATCAGCTAAGATAACAGTGTGCATGGAACTCTATCGTACTAGTAAAGAACGTAACACTGTTGTTTTAACTATGAATATCTTTTATGACAAGTATCATCAATGTTTTTCTTACCTACAGTAATGGTCTCGGTGAAGTGATCCTTAATACCAACTACAGTCATGCTGTATGTGTAAGCTTTCTCTTCGAAGATCATACTTCGATTAAAGGAGCAAACCTTTCTAGCGTAGTTTACAGACTGAAGAGTATAATATGAAGGTTTGTCTTTGAAATCTCCAAAAGCCTGTAAGAATTTATAAATAGTTTTTTATTGTTCATTTGATAAAAACAGAAAATGATATTAAGCCGTCTTACTTAGGCATATAGACAGTTTATGTGTGTTAAGTATAAACTTAATCGATACTGCTGATGTTGCTGCTGACGCCGCCGCCGCCGCCGCCGACGACGATGATGATTGATGGTGGTGGTGGTGATGATGATACGAGTTTTCTGTATTGTTGTAAGAGAGATCTTAGGTCTGTATTGCTTATGGCTATTATCCGGCAGCTTTTCAGTTTTCGCTTTTGCGTTTGGCGATCTTTTTTTCTTAAAAGAGCGGTTTTAGTCTTCTGGTGAGATACCAAGTAAAGCAAAAACAGATGTAATCAACAAATAAAAAATTTGCGATGACTTGTAATCGCAATGGTGCTAAGGATCCTAAACTTTGTTTCAAGTTCATGCACATAATCATTATTACTACAACAAACATTATTTTCATGCCTTTGTTATAAATTTGCAGAGATTAAAGGCTTACTAACTATTCATGAACAGTCACCATCCTATGTGACTACTCAGTGCGACAAATCATGTATTACAAAAAATGTCGAGAAGCATATTACAAGTTTTTAATTCTACTATATCTGTGTTTATTATATCGTATTTAAATGTTAAAGTAAAGCACCCCCTCATTATTCTCGCTCCAATAACACTCGTAATCAACGCCAGAGCCAGCCATCCTCTCAACCGTGCATTGTCCGAGTACCCGCCAGTTGGACACCCGAACCTTACAGGTCGTGGGGTCATATTGAGGAGGTTCTGCACAAAGATGGTTCAGTGTGTATGAAAGGCTTTTAAACATTATTAACAGATAAAATTTGAACCACATCGCTCTTAAAATCAATGTTTTAAGGACAAACATTACATTGTTAGTGCATTTAACAATAGAGTTTATAGAATATCAAAACAAAATAGAAAAAGTCGGACAAAATGTTCTTGCACGTGACTGCGTAGTTTGGAGTTTGAAAAATGTGTTAAGGTCATGACTATTTGTTAAAGAAAATAAGTTACTCACGCACTACATGCAGCAGGCACTTTTCAGATTCATCCAAGTCCTCACTGCGACATTTAAGATGAAATGTTTGCCCACTCGATATTTTTGTTATAGTAAGTACACTCTCGTATTGACTGATTCCTCTTTTGTGTGCTTGTAGACTGAAAGGAAGGTTGCGGTCAGTTGTACACCTCTCTCTATAACACTGGCCGATAACAGTCCCCGAATCATCTCCATACGTCCACTCCATGTCGACAAAGTAATTGCCACACGTCAGGGTCACGTTAGTTCCTTCTCCTACTGCTTCTCTTCCATTTTGACATTCTGTAATGACGAGACCTGTGCGAAGGAGACATATGGCATCCGTAATCAAGGAGCAACAATACCTTTTATTCTGTCACGTGTGTGTGTGTGTGGGGGGGGGGGGGGCTCTTTTACCTGATGACACTTTCACTTATCGTTTACATCGACAAGAAATTTCGTGACGATAAGAGAACCACAAATGGACAATATCTCTTCCCACCCTAGTGTCTTGTTTTACTTTAAAGCTTATATGTATTTAAAAAAACAGAGAACGAGAGATTGGTATATGGTTGTGTATCCTAGTGGTTAAATGATCTTGAAACTTTCATACAAATGAGCAGACTGCAAAATGCCAATCCTGGGTGTGAGAGAATTTCAAATCCCAACAAAATCCACAATAGTGAGTTTAGGTAGCTGTAGAACTTTACTGCATATTTTTATAGACCTCAGTGAATAAAAGACTATCAAACAATCCTAGGATAGGCTAAATACATGACTGTCATCTCTTATGTTTTTTTTTTTAGTAAATGGTAGTACTTTTCTTAAGTGGTTTAAGTTACTACTTTTATAGCCAATGTTTTATGAACTTACACTGTTTTGTGTCATAAGTTAATTTGACCTGTAACGCTCTTTAATCCAAAGAAACTAATTGAAGGCTCTAGAGCAGGGGTGGGCAATTAATTTTCCCAAGGGGCCGGATGAGAAACTGGAATGGTTCTAGAGGGCCGGACTAATATAGTTAACTCAGTTTTACCCAATACTGTATATAAAGTATATTTACTGGTGGCCGGCGTTTGCCCAGGTCTGCTCTAGAGAATTACTGACAGTTAAAGAATTTCATAAAGGAAAATCTTACTTAGCTCCTTGAAATATTTAATTTTAAAAAATGACATCCATAAAACTTGGGAAGATTTATGTAAGCAACAATTCTAAGGTATATAAAGGCTCGTAACCAGTATAACCTATTGTGGGAGAAGCTAAGTGTGAAAGCCGTGTAACAGAGTGCTGAGGATGAGACAGTAAGAAAGTAAATCAGCATCACAGAGAGGAAGACATTGACAAAAAAAGACAATCCAGTTTGTAAGTCATACTGTCGGTGATAGGCAGTCCATGAATCAAATAGATACCAGCATCAATCTTATGTGTCCTCCAAACTATTATTAGGTTAAGAAACACATATTTAACACACATTTAAATACATGAGCAATTTCAATATAAATGCTGAAATTAAGAGAGCAATAAAATATCAGATGGAAATAAAACCAAGTGCTTGGAAGGAAGTTCTAAAATAAGAATTTCAAGTGAAAACAGTGACGTACCTGAACAACAATTTCCAATAAATTGGAGAATTGTACATACTATCCACAACCTCAAGTTCATTGTGAACTCAGTTATGTGTACTAAGCAACACTTAAAAATAGCTGATGTTGTATGTATGTCACACAGGGAAGTGAAAACTGAATAGTCAAGTTTCTGGTGTCAACACCAAGAGCATGGAGCAAGCTGTCACTTCCTTGCTTAGAAATAAAGGATGGGATTTACTTACTAGTAAGTGTGTAGTGTGTACATATGTGCATGCGCTATGTGAAGTCGTGTGGAATGTTGATTGGCTAATAGCTGTTTATTTTAATTTTCTCGGTGGTTTAAGTGCATAGGCAATGGGTTCCAAGATCATTTATTCAAATCTCATTTCAGGACACTGTATGAGTTGGCCTGACGTCGGGATAATAAATATAATGTGCAAACTACTAAAATGTCATGTTCTAAATCTTCTAGCTATTTAGGGCACAGTTTTATAACCATAAACTCTAGCATTAGTCTGATATTTCATTGTTTTGGTACTGTTTTGATATTTGTAATTATTTTTATAATTTTTCTTAAAAAAGACAAATTTGTATCAAAGTTTGAGTAATAATTAACTGTTTCATAGTGGATTTGCCATTATTTAAAATGTCCAGCTATTGTGAATGTGTTCTTTGGTACAAATTATTGTCTCACATTATGCCACTTGAACTAGAGTGAAACTCAGGGCCAGTTGGAGAGGTCATGTGACTGCTTGTTGTAGATAACAAATTCAGAGCATCACAGCCAGTTTCCGGACGCTGTGGTACATTCGTGTTAACCTGCACTTGACTGAGTTTCATTAGTTATTATCAACATCACTGAATGTCAACAAAGTTCCTTCACATTCCTCTTCGTAAGGAACAGCTAGCAACCTTCAAAACTCCCCGTGAAACTTCTGAATGTCTACACATGACGTGCAGACTTTACAAACAAATGGATGTATTGGAATCACAATAAATTCTGAGATTTGTTTCAGCGAGAATGTATTGTCTTGAGCTTATGTCCATATAGCAGACGCCTGGAAGGCATAAAGGGAGACAATACAGTAAGAGTAAATTATTGGAATCGCGTAGCTTCCCTTTGACCACGTTTTTGTGGTAAAGCTGTCAGCCGGGCAGTAATGATCAATACAGCCATGCCAGAACACTCCGGAAATCGATTTTTTGTCGTAAGCATGTTTAGAGTCTGAGTGCAAACTGAGTTCGATAAGAATCTATATCTGTGTGATACCATCGTCTGCAATGCCTTTTGTTTCGACTTGGAAATTGACTTGGTATTTAACATTATTTAATATTTCTAAAAATCTTATAAAATAGAATCAAAAATTTCTTGGACGAATCACTGTATTTTATTTTCGTCAATTAGAGCAAACATTGTCAACTTTTACTCCATTCATCATCGTCATATTTACAATCAAAACCTTATACATCATTCCAATCATATCCCTACATGTCTACTGTTTACTGACCTATAAAATAGAACTCTTCAAACGTACACATCGTCCAAATGTTTCGTTTTGGGACCACGAATGATAGTATCAATATTATGTTTTTTCCCTTGTTTATGCAGTCTGGCTCAATGTTTACAATGATATCTAACGGTTGAGACTTTTTTCTTGTAGAGTCATTTGCACTCTGCGTGACAAAAGGAAAACAATGTAACATAATTTTCTTAATGTGTGTGCATTTCTTCTTGGTTTTTAAACATCAAACTCTGGTTCCTAAAAGTCTAACTTCTTGTTAGATGACATAACCTGTGTAAACATGTGCCTGAAAAACTTTTTAAAAACTTCACTTCATATACCCAATTCTGTATAGATTACAATAAAAGTGAGTTCTCAAGCAAGTTTGATGTAAGATTGTTCCTTTTCTACACATTTTGATCTATCATTATAAGTTTGAATTATTCTTCTACCTCTTTTAATTATTTTTGTTTATAGTTTTCTAGAAAAGGGCAAAAATCATACGTCCCAGTGGGTCAACTGCCCTCTAGCCTAGAAGTCTTCCTGGTCAAAACTACAGTCTCTCCTGCAAAATTGTAACCACAAATCCATTCTGTTACTAGCATCACGTTACTGTCCATAGTATACAGTATACTTTATAATTTCTTTTATCCTTACATCCAGCAAAAAAACGATAAAGCATTTTTGCAAGAATCAAATTGCTCCAAATTAACGGTCTATTAGGGACTGTTGTAATATATTCAAGTCCTAAAGGTGCGCGACAAGCTCTAGCGAGGATTTCAGTCACCAGCACGGATTTCAACATCGCTGGCTGTCCGTTGGCATCAAGCATGTCTACTACACACTGTGACATCCACATTCACAACCGAGGCCACTAGTCCTTGTCCACGACAAACTTCATCGTCTGCAGCAACACTCGCTTCACGTAGGAAGAGGAACAATGTACCAACATGTATTGTCGGTCACATGACAGTGTCTCACAAAAATCACTTGGCATTGGTGCTTTTTCTTTTTATCTGCTTTAAATGTGAACATTTTCGTAAACTCTAGGATCTTGAGCCCATGGGCTTGGCACAATGTAAATTCCACCTAGTGAAAAAAAACAACAAATAGCTTAGTAAAACAAATATATTTAGCTAGTTTACACTGTTTGTTCCCAAAACAGTGCACTCTTTTACATTTCTGAATTTGTGAACTTTTAAATATGCACTGATAAGGCTTTTCGTGGAGTTTACACTTTATACAGAATTTTTAAATTAGTGTATAAATGTAAATATATTAAAAATAAAATATGTCGCTTATTTCTTTTATAGGACATATAAGGATCAATACATCTCTCACTCTCAAAAACAAACCAGATACGCTATTTTGGGAAAGCATTTTTTCTTTACAAAATAAACAAATGTTTAAGGGATCTAACACAATCAAAATGCTAAAAACATAAAAGCTTTTTATTGAATTAAACTTAGTTGCAGATATTTTAAAAATAGTGTCGTTATATGCGCAATATTCGATCAGAAAGACAAGGTTTTTTTTTATTGCTTAACAAGATTTCAACTTTGTAAAAGTCGAGATTCTCTTGAAAACAGGTAAATAAAAAAGCCTTTATACCATTAGCATTAACGTTATTGTTCGTCACATTGGTGTAGAGTGGATCATTTCTATTTGGCGTCTCCATTGACTCATAAACTGAACCTGAAAATAAAGAGCAATCCAAATTTAGAAGTGTGACTACGAAACTACCTTTAAAACTTATAAAATATAAAGTTGTTCTACCTCTTAAGCTTTGTAGAACACAAATAATAAACAAGAGACATCTCCCGCTCCAGTTTGCAACACTTGCATTGAATTCTTACATACATTCTTATGTAATAGTCAGCGTCCTTTCAGACCTTTAACAGATGTTTCACAGAATCAAGGGATTTTTGTTTTTGTTTTTACCGAGAAACCCAAG
The DNA here is from genome assembly GCF_003073045.1 of Pomacea canaliculata. Classification (NCBI taxonomy): domain Eukaryota; kingdom Metazoa; phylum Mollusca; class Gastropoda; order Architaenioglossa; family Ampullariidae; genus Pomacea; species Pomacea canaliculata. Next base: position 24,244,586 of record NC_037596.1, on the reverse strand, counting down.
TAAAAAGTAATTTTTAATTACAATGTTGAGGGCTTTGAAAAAAATCACAAATACAGAATGTTTATTTGTCTTGTTCGAAATATAAAATTATTTGTAATTCTTGCCTGTTTAGGAATAAAGATTAGGATTTCATTTCCTGCCTAAATAAGCTTGTTGTCATAACAACGCATCATGAACATTAACTCAGAAACCTCTCAGTCCACTATATAGCAATTCGAGAAAACTAATAAAAGCACGATTTTTATTTATTTCCAATCACTTTGACTTTAGTTTTACGCCTGCCTCACTTCAACTCAAGTGTTTAGAGTCTTCAAGGGAATCAACTCTTCACAGGCTTTAGGATCGCCGTGCTTACCTTCTCTTTGGGTAAAGTCCTGATAGATGTGCTCGTGAGTGGTACATCTTATGGCTGAGTCGTACATTGCCTCTACAAACAAACGCAGTAGATTAAGATAAACGAAAAATCAAATCACTTTTGACTAGGAGTAACTAATGACTTGTTAATAGTTGATAAGTATTCTTAAAGATTATTTTAATTTCCTTCGCTAGTGAAAATTTCAATGTTGAGCATGGCGGTTTAAGATTTAAATCAGGTATCTAGAAAGCATTGTACACAAAAATTGTAAACTAATTGTAACTCTTTTTCTTTTCATGGAGTAAAAACAATTACCCTTTCGACGTCGGATGATAAATACTAGGATGCAAACAGTTCCTGTAATGACAACAACAGCTGACATGACACCACCGATAATTCCGCCTATACTCGTCGCTTGATGACTTTCCTCGTCTGGAACAACACCATAAATTTTTATATTTCCTTGATGACTAGAGTAATCCATAATTCATGCCTAAGGTGTGAATGGATGTTTTTGGTTTGCAGGTGTGTGATGTTGTGTCTCTGATACCTTGAAAGTAAACCTTAACAAAGGTAAGATTGTAGAGAGTCACAGTTGGCTTGTTTCATTCTGACTGGTAACCTGTAGGGAAGTGAAGAACTGAGTGGTATGTGTGTCCCAGTGTGTGGCAGCACACCAATCGACTAAACTCAACCCTCCACAATGTCCCAACCGTCTAATAGATAGCTAGTCCAGCAAACTATTCTCAATACTAGTTAGTCCGCAACACCTCGCACTTCGAGTAAAATGTTCATTCTATAAACATATTTATATAGGTATTTATTTAGGTATGAATGATACGAAAACATTTGTGCTTGCGGAAGCGGTGTATCGTAAAAGTCGCAGTTTCTGTTAGTGTACAGTTTTGAAGTGCTGCACGTGATACATAAGAAATAAAAGTATTCTATAATCAAATAGCTAAATAACCTGTAAACTTGCTCTGCAAATAGAAACTAAACTAATATTAGCAAATTCATATTAGACATGAATAAGGTTAAAAAAAGATGCGGGACAATAATTTATTTAAAAAGGTGGCGCTTTCTGTAAAATACACTTACAACAGCTTTGAATTTTGTTATGGTTGCACTAGCTTTAAATTCTGGCATATTAGTTCAGGGTTTTTTTTGTACATTTAAACTAGAAAGAAGCAGCCATTTATTATGATTATTCAGGGTTACAGTAAAGGTTGATTGCATTTATACAATAAAATCTATGTTGTAGAAAAAGTAAAAGTAGTTTAAAAACTATAACATCTTGTACTTAAAATATTAGAACTTAATAAATATACCATAACATAGTGTACCTACCCGTCACATTCAGTATGTAGATTACACTTCGATTGATGTAACCATTGGGTCCCCAGAGTAGTCGACATGTGTAACGTTCCTCGTGTAATCGTCTTGTTACATTGTAGAGCTGTAATGTGTCGCTAGAATGTCCATCCCACACAGTCTGTGCAGGTGGACTTCCGGCTCGTGACGTGCTGCACGTGCAGGTAACGTTCGACCCTTCAAACACTTTCTCTGGACAAGTGTGTGTTGGTTCTTCGGGATGAACTAAACAATTGCATTATAAGTAGAGTAATTAGCAGGGAAAAAATATATATAAAAAACAGATTGCAAAGTCTGATTATAAATAACTAAATATGCGCAACTGTATGCATTCATATTACATGGGAAAATAAAGATAAATCTTGTTTAGTGTGCGGTTTTTCTGTCGTGTGCCTTTGCCTTTTTGTTGCCTGACATCTTTTGTGTTGCCTGCATTTGTGTCTGCATGTATTCAATTGCTTTATAAAGCTCATCTGACTTGTTATTAACTAGGAAAATTGACTATATAAATCACGTTCATTATTAATAATCTTAAAGTTTTCCTACACTATTTCAAGTTAATTCCCTTTCGTACTATTAATATCTTATTAATATAATTTTTTTACCTATATTTATTGTGTCCTCATAGTATACATCAGGACCCGGGGATATTGTGGAGCTGTATTTGTAAACACCTGGGACGACAGGCATCGGTGACACAAACGAACAAATGCCTCGTGTGTACACCAGTAAGTTACTGGCAGTGTAGTTCTCCAGCCCATCTTCAAACTCTCCGAATGTCTGTACAATATAGAGTTATGAAATTTGTCTTGGGCTGTGTGCTTGTTTGTACTTTTTAGAGAAAACAAGTAAACATTTGATTTATTATTCAAACTATATATCCGATTTATCAATGCTTACATCGTATGCTAGAATGGTAATATTTATTATCTATAATTCTGTGTGTAAAGTTAGCTTTTTTATATTAATTTATCTGTTTGTCACTTTTTAGATATGATTGTATTTTTCCAGCTTTGTTTGCATTCCCTTACTAGACTATAAAAAAGCTTTTGTTTGTTAACCAGCGAACTGTACCTGATTATTATCTACAAGCCATGTGCATGTGTAGTTGTTGTCTGAAGCATACATCCTTTCAACAGTACAGTTGCCTTGTACCCACCATCTGGACAGTCCGATCTTACAGCTTCCAGGAGTGTACACAGCTGGCACTTAAGGACAAAATTACTTTTTCAAAAACTGTATAACCTAACAAAAAATTATGTGATATCTTTTACGCTGTGTATGTCTTATCTTTTTAGGAAATATTGTCTGTGGATAGAAGATAATATTGCATGTGTATAAGATATGATTTAAGATCATTTCAATGGTTTGTTTAACTCAGAAATTACCTATGTTGTCAGCAAATACAAACTGTTATGCTAGCATATGTCACTCAAAATGCTTTTATTCTTTAATCATAAAGACAAAAGGCCGTGTATTACAACCAATACAAGTTGTGTAAAAGTTGTCAAACGTACCTACTATTCGTAACTTGCATAGAGCTCCATCAGGCGAAGTCCTGTTGCTACAAAGGAGATCACCTGCTTGTTCTCTCGAAGCATTGTTGATGTAAAGTGTACTCTGGTAGCCTCCAGGCACAGATGCATTTACTGCAGCTTGAAAAAAATGAAGATAGCTGTAACACAAATCTATAGAACATATAGCGCGATACCTAAATCCATAATCTCTAGACACCAGGAGCCAGGTCATGAAGCGATCGTAGACACCGCATGTGAAAGTAGCGTTCAGTCCTTCGACAACATCTTCTTTTCCTGAAGGACATTCTCTGATCTCCAGAGCTGCAATACAGTAAACAGTCGTCTCACCTTATAACACTCACGGCATATTCAAGATAAACTTTACGCTAAATTATTCTCAAACATATTCTAATCACTTACTTCTCTCTTTTAAGTCTTACCAGGCTCTATGCGTGTGTATTTGTGCAAGATCAGGTAATTAGCTCTTTCTGTCCACCAGTACCTTTTATTGAAATAATACATCTTTTACCTTTAGAAGTAAAAGTTAAGATATATATATATACCTGTGCGCAAAATCTAACAAGCTACATTTCTACCATATTATTTTCTTTAATTTTTGGAAGTTTTAAGAGCACGTGAGGCCGTTGGTTATAATACGAGTACTGAAAAAAATAATGAGGAAATACCTTGTTGATAATTATTGACAAGTAGAACAGCTATCCAGAATAGTAACAATCTCCACTCCATGTCACTTCCTATTTCTGTTTAATTGTTGACGATTTCAAATATATTCAGAAGAATAGATGAGGCTTCTCTAATACTTGTAGAAAATCTAGCCTCCAACATTCTTAATGTCAACGACACAACCGTCAACAGTATCGTTCTGTAAGCACTGGGAGTTTAAGAAAGAAATTAGCTTCCTTGTTGTATGAAACCCCACAAGCGCTGTATTAGGGGTAAACAAAAAATTTATGCGCGCCTCAAATAGTCCGCTGTGTATTCGGCATGTTCTTCGTCACATTGTTACCATAGTAACGTCTCGCTAAGTTGCCTCAACTACATGAACAGTTCATAATCGGTTTGCTTTGTAATCATTATTTTATCACAGTATTTCTTTTTCTCTTTTCCCTATAGTCGACTTGCTGAAAACTTCTCCGCTTACAAGAGACTTGACAAAAAAATGGTCATACTTCCTTCTTTATTGTTATTTAAGCAACACTTCTCACACAGCAGACGACAAGCAAGTTGAAATTAGTTCACCTTTAGAAACTCACCTGTGACGAACTGGTTTGTCGACCTCATTCGTAAATGCAGCTATTTTAAGTGCGAAGGGTGCAGGAGAAATGAATGGTGTCAGGCCACGAGGAGTTATAACGAACAAAAATTTTTGCAAAGCAAATTCCACATGCAGACGCCACTTCGTGGCCCATGAAAGACTGCAATCTAACTGGCAGCCAACTGTAAGAGAAACTTTAGCGAGGCAAAGTGATGACACCGTGGCAAAGTCTAAAAAAAAGAGATGTTTAGTGACTGAGGGTGATGTAGACGTGTCCCCTGTTGAAAGTGCCGGTCGTCGACAACCAGACTAGAGGCAGCAGGTGACAACGCTCGCAGGTCTCTTCTTCTGGCTACCTCATTGTTAAACTTCTTTAACAGTCCCCTGGAAAAAGGTTTGACCGGTGCCACGGCCCCTTCAGTTCAGGTGTGGAACTTTATAGTTGCTAGAATGGGTTCCTCGTGTCGCTTAAGGGTATCTATGCATGAAAACAGAAATTGTAATTTGTTAATTTAACGAGCATGCAAGTATCCAACCACCCAATGACAATGCAAGACTACAATGTATAGTAATATCTTAAATAAATAGACTGACTTCGCTGTCTTCTTGTTCATCTTGGATACTGAGAGGTGATCCACGCCTAACAGTCCGTTTTGTTACGTCTTGGTGTATTTATTTCCCTTTATAGTGACTACAAGTTGTTCTGATCTTCATGGTTCTCATATTTTTAGTTTGTCTGGCGATCTGGGCGGCACCTATCATTACAAGATGATCAACTCTGTTCTTTGTGATATTTCCAGTTGCCCTGATTCCTTTCGTGGGAAATTTGCTGCTAAGACAAAACCAGGAAAGCATATTTTAAAAATGAATTGATATGGAGGTTGAAAGCTCTACTATTATTGTGTGAGCCTCAGTTTATCTTTCAAAATGTGTTTAAAAATGGTTAGCGAGGGTTTAAATTCTTTAACCAAGTGTGAGCAGGTTTTTAGCGTTAAATATTCGGGACTATGACATCATAAAGAACAACATCTTTTGTTTATCATCTTCATGGATGTTCTGATTTCGGCGAATTTATCATTAAGGTATAGTGTGGAGGATAAAGATGCCTCATAGAGTTGCATAATACATTTTCAATCATCTAATATCTTTTTCCCCTAAAAACATCGTTCCTCAATCATCTTACATACCTTAGCACTAAAAAAAAACTGTTTTAAAAACATGATACTTACCAGGACTAAAGTCAGTTTAAAATGTTTATCCGCGTCTTCATGCTCTTCTCTGTAAATTCGCACGAAGTAAATCGAAAGCTGCATTGAAATGGAACTACATGCTTTAATAGTCTTACTTCTTTATCACCTTCTGATGAATGAATTCATGTGTGAAAGGTGTATTGCAGAAATGCATCAATGAAATTAAAATGAGAGTTCTTGATACCGTCCACCAGCTGACTGTTATTTATGGTCACATCACTATGAGGTTGATCATTCATGCTTTCTGGTGTTTCCGACCCGTAAACTGAAACAAAGAACATGAATAAACTGTAGATAAACCATCAGAAAAGTTAGGATATTGTACGATCAGTCTCTTTTTATCCCATCAAAAACATGGATGCCTGATCTCTTAATTACTTTGTGGATTCTATGTATTCTTCTTTCATTGGTTTTTTGAGAATAGTTTCGTTAGTTCAGCTCAGTGACGAGGTATTTATAGTATGTTGTTTCAATAAATAAATATTGATAGTATACACGTTGTTTTCCTTTTAAGTATTAACCTCAGATTCGCAAGAATTATAAACTGCATTCTCGTATCAATCTTTCTAGGGTCTCCAAGAGGAACAGTTGTTATGGACCTCTGTGGAATTTTAGTTGTCTGCTTGCACGAGCTGGAAAAAAGTTTGGCTTTTACTCTTTTTTTCAATTATCACCCAAATAGCAATTACATAGAGTGATAAAACAAGCAAGGTGTTGTCCAAAATCATCCTGGAGCGACTGAAAACTGCCCTAGATAAGAGACTTAGGCAAGAACAGGCAGGCTTTCGGCAGGGAAAATCATGTAATGACCAAATAGCTACTCTGCGAATTATTATCGAACAGTCCATCGAATGGCAGTCACCACTATACATAACCTTTGTAGATTTTGAGAAGGCCTTTGACTCCGTAGACAGGGAAACCATCTGGGAACTAATGCGGCACTATGGATTTCCACCAAAGTTCATTGCCATCATCCAGCAGTTGTATGAGAACTCGACATGCCGGGTGATACACAAGGGAAAACTGTCTGACCCCTTCGCAGTGAGGACTGGAGTGAGGCAAGGTTGTCTGCTCTCACCAACAATATTCCTGATCGTCATAGACTGGATCATGAGGAGAACAACCTCTAACAGCAACACGGGCGTTCAGTGGACCTTCGCCAGACAGCTCGAGGATCTTGACTATGCGGATGACATCAGCCTGTTGTCCCACAATCAACAACACGCACAGACAAAGCTCACTCGGCTTGCAGAAGAAGCAGCAATGACTGGCCTGACCATCAACATCAAGAAGACGGAGGTAATGCGGATCAACACAAAGCAAGAAGCCCCACTCCAACTACATGGAGAATGTATTACAGAGTCTGACCGTTTCACCTACCTTGGCAGCATAGTCAGCAGCAAAGACGGAGGTACAGATGACGATGTCAGAAGCCGAATAAACAAAGCCAGGCTTACATTCCACACCCTAAGACCTATCTGGAACTCCAAGGCTTTGTCTCTACACACCAAGATCCGCATCTATAATACCAATGTAAAGTCAGTCCTTCTGTATGGGTCTGAGACATGGCGGGTGACAAATGCCATCACCAACAAGATACAGACATTTATCAACAACTGTCTGCGCCGCATCTTTAACATCCGATGGCCTGAGAAGATCTCCAATGCGGACCTGTGGGAGAGAGCCAACCAAAACCCTGCCAGCCTAGACATCAAGAAGCGGAAGTGGGGCTGGATTGGCCACACCCTACGAAAGCCAGTCGACAATTTAACGCGACAGGCTCTGGGCTGGAACCCACAGGGGAGGCGTAAGGTTGGGAGACCCAGACAGACGTGGAGGAGATCAGTCCACAGAGAGGCAGAGACTGCTGGCATGACATGGTGCCAGCTGGAAAGGGACGCCCAGGACAGGGTCCGATGGCGGCGTGTGGTTGCGGCCCTATGCTCCACTGGGGGCGTATAGGAAAGAAGAAGAAGAAGAAGATAAAAACTTTATAATTGCAGAACTCACTAAAGTTAGCATTTCTTTTGTGAAACCTTGTTATTACAACTACCTCAAACTATCTCATTGGACATAAGTTATGTTGGCATCATGAAATTAAAACAAGTCATTCGTTCCCTAATAGCAAAGCTATCTTCTAACGATTTGCAATAAATTTTTAATCAGTTTATACTGACTCGGGTTTGCCTTTCATTTTTGCAAATGATTTATTTTTTTCACCTAATGATCGTTCGTCTACACTGTCTCCTCTTGGTATTAATAAGATGCGCTCGTCTCTGCTACTTCTTCGGGATGAATCCTGCCCAGGGCCATACACTGGACATTAGCACACAAGATGAAAAACAATCAGTTCACCTCAGTTTTTAAGGATGATTGATGACAGTCAATTCTAAGTCTTACTGAAATATTTTTATTTAATTATTTTTATAGTAAGTGAAATAACTGCCATTTTATATATGAAAATACTTTACTGAACTTCGCATCTCTTGCTTTCACACTTAAAAAAAGAGTAGTTTTTTAGTTGAAAAATTTAATGCATTGCTACATGCTCGAAATAACATGAACAAGCTTTCTTTTAGACGGGAACGCTCTTTTAAGATTAATAGTTTTTCATCAACTTAGCCCCAAAGTATTTATTCCATCGCCCATTCTTATGTCAGCCTCTAATTTACAAATGATCCATTTGAAAACATCAGTCTTCTAGAAAGTTTTAAAAATTAGCATGACTGTTTATTTTTCTCAACCTAGAAGAAGACAACTACTCTGTCGACGTTTAATGATGAGGGTTACGATGCGTACAGCTCCGATGATACCAATGATAGCTGCGATGACTCCGCCGATAATTCTGCCTACAGCCCTGTCTGCAACAATGTATAGGATTTATGTTTGTAGACTCTTAACTAAAGAGAGTATTCTTTAATTTAAGTCCCATGATGAGTCATTGATATGTTACAGAATATATTTATTAAATTATGTTTCTTTAATTTCGGGAACTTTATGTCTTACACATAATATATTAAAAATGTTAGGTATTTTTCTGTACGAAGAAAGCAACTCTCGTGAAACCATTAGCACGGAAACGGTATACAATTTTTTTAAAAATGTGTATTCTTGCAGTCGAATTAAAGTAGGTTCTTACCCGGGGTACGTATACTGTAGGTGTATGAAGAAGACACACTGGCAAAGACACTGTTATTAACTGTACAGGAAAGCACTGCAATATCACCTAGCTGGTTTAAACTGAAAGAGCAGGTGCTTTGCTCCTGACTGTCAGTGCGATTGCGACAGGTGTGACTCCAGGTAAACACAGCGGATGGGAACACATCAATCGCTGTGCAGATGAAACCCGCCGTCTCTAATTCGCTCTCTCTTTCCTCTGATGCTCTGTGTATGACAACAGCCGCTGGTCCATCTAAACACGAAGTCATTAATTTTTTTTATATGTTTGTTTTCTTGCTTTTTATTCGTCTTCATTTGTCTTTTTGTCAAAGGCAAAATATTTTACTTACAAAAAATATTGTGTATGTAAGTTGCTGCGTTTTTTTTTTAAATAAGCAATATATTTTAAATCCTCCAATTAATTCTGATTATGATCTAGAACATACGTTTATTACATTGGTACATTTCTATCTGTAGTACATTCAGACAGACATAGTAATTATGGGGTAAGGCAAACATGTGTTTGTACATCGTGTTACATCTCTTTTCTCAACATCGCTGCCACGTGCAGCTTCAGCTTTCTTAACCACTTCCCTACATAGGTCAAATCTGAATATATAAACAGATGTTTTTGAAGTAAAAGCCATCCTCGATATTGGAACAGGAAGATTAATATCTTTTATCTGAAAGTGATAAACGGTCACAAAGATTTGGAAGATTTGGACAATGATGCCAAAAACCTATAATTTCCTTGTCATGTTGATGGAAACAATGTAATGCTAATTTTCTTTCGACAGCAGAAAAAAAATTGCATATTGTTTAAATTAAATAAAACATAGACAATCGAATGGCAAAAAAACCATTAAGGAAGAGTCACATATTGTTTAGAACTTATCGAAAGTTCTTTAAAAAAACTTCACTAGGATGCAAAAGGAAGTGAAGAAATGTGAACAATGAAACAACTTTCAACAATGCACAAAGATATTATTTTTTAATGTTTTATGCAAAACTAACTACGAGGTGCTTACACGCCATCCTCAGTGTGTATGGAGTAGTTCGGTTAATGTAACCGTTGGGACCCCAGAGTAGTCGACATGTGTAAAGTTTTCCGTTGAATTGACGAGTTACACTTTTCACCTGTAAAGTTTCATCAGAAAGTCCGTCCCAGATAGTCTGAGCGGGAGGACTTCCGACTTTTGATGTCGTGCATGTACAGGTGAGATCTGAACCTTCGAGAACTTGTTTTGGACAGTTGTGCATCAGTTCTTCAGGATGACCTAAATCGGGATTGTAAGACGTGGAAGTAGATAAAATATTACAAATTATACTGCAAAAACGCATGTACTCATGAGAAAACAGTTATTTTTGGTAAAATTATTTCCGTGCATGTACGAAGGAAGAAATGTTTGTTGAGATACATAAAAGAACACACACACACACACACAAGGTTTAATATTTTTATACAACTTTTTCTTCTTGTGCCTAATCACCCCCATTGGAGCATAGAGCCACAACTACACAAGCCATTGTATATATTTATTTAAATATAAAAAAATAAAATTTCTTTCTCACTTATATTGACTGTTCCCTCAAAGTAAACATCCGGGCCAGGAGAGATTTTGGCACTGTATTTGTAGAGACCAGGAGCTGTAGGCATCAGTCCCACAAAGGCGCAATGTCCACGTTTGTACTCCTTGGAGCTGGCCTTGTAGGTCACCAGCCCACCTTCAAAGCCTCCAAATTTCTGAATATATATTTTTAACATATTTCTCTAATGTTGTCTATTTGTTTAGTTAGACTGGCATTTCTCTGGTAACAAAGATTATATTGAAAATATATTTTAGTAGATTTCTCAAACTTTACATCATTAATCGTTTTTAAAGTTGAATTATTGGTCCATATGTCCATCTGTTAGCTGGACAGGTGCCAAACGCTGGGAATATTAAGAGAAAGAAACCAAAGGTAACTGAATGAGTTTGGACATTTTTGTGTTCTGTCCAATGTGGCCTACGTTTGTTTTTAATAATTTCCATTTCTCGTTATACAGCAGTGACAATGCTTAACACCTATACCTGATTATTATCTGAGAGCCATTGGCATGTGTAGTTGTTGTCTGAGTCATACATCCCTTCGGCAGTGCAGCTTCCATGTATCCACCAATTGGCCAGCCCTATACGGCAACTACCAGGTGTGTACCTGGCAGGAGCTGTGATAAAAAGTATTTATTGTCAAACCAATGTGTAATTATAATATGGAGGCAGTTTATTTTTATATTATTTTCAAACTGTCATACAAAAATTGAGTTTATAAAAAAGGTTATTTAAAGCTGTATTAAAACTATTTTGAAATAGCTGAGATGGTTTAGAAAAACAGAGAAACGCGGTCATTTGTACAAGTATTAGACACTAATCGGATTATTAAGGCTAAGCAGTGATTGGTCATGAAAGACAGTCATGTTTATCCAAAGGACTAAATGCACCTGTGTGGATAAAGTTTAGGAATCATCTAATGCAGTGTTAGCAGTCTAACATGTCTTGACAAACCAGTGTGGAAGAGGAGTAACAGAAGTGTGAAGAGACAGTTTTGCCAGGAGTGGCAAAGTTTAGCTTACCTTTTACTCGTAGTTTGCATGACTCTTTAAAAGTCATATCTGTTTCACCCATGACATAATCTGTGCAACTAAAATTACAGGCGTGCTCTCTTGATGCTTTAGTGATGTTCAACCTGCTGCCGCAGTAGTCAGTCCAGGTGCAATCGCCCGTTTCAACATGAAAACTTGTACCATTTGGTTGGCTGCAATATGATCTAGTGCAGGTGGCAGTATACTTAGTGGGGCAGTCACCATTGCCAAACGTCCATTCCACCATATTGGCGAATCCACAAGAAAAACTAACGTTAGTCCCTTCAGTTACCTCTACCACTCCAGATGGACAATCTAGACCTGCAACACAGCAAACTGTACCACTGCATACAACACCAAATTTAGGCTAAAGTTAACAGTTATGTGATCCTAAATGTTTATCTGTAACTAAGGATCCATTACCATTAACAATAAGTACAGAATTACCAATTATCTTTCAAGCTATTTAGCTCATTTCTTTCTTTTTCCGAACTCGCGCTTCAGTGCTTTTATGAAGACAAACCAAAAGAAATGGCACTAATAATATAAATATTTTGTAATAATAAAAAGGAAATACCTAGATAACAATAGCGAGCATGCAGAACAGTCCCTAGTAATATCCACAGGCTCAACTCCATCTCAGGATTTCTTTCTCTTCAATCTCAGCTTATGTCAAACTAGATGCGAAGTCCGCTTCATATATTTTGAACGGAGGATCGTGTTCTGTAGAATTTCTCTTTGACATAGTCTTAATAAGTTTTAGAAAAAAACTTGTTTCCGTGTTCTCTGCGCACAGAAAGTGAAAGGGATTAATTCGCGGCTGAAGTAGTGCATTCTTATTTTTGCTGTAATGTTTGTTAACGATGTAATAACAATTTTTTTGATATCATCCTTTCTTGCCTTGACTGGTTAGCGTGTTTTACTCTCTCACTTGCACTGAACTCAGTTTCCTATTTCCCGTACTTTTTCCTCAGCAGTCATTCGGCGGAAGACATCTCATCGTAGTTGAAGCTCATTTCCTGTTCGGGGTCAAGTGTTTTACCCTTTCATGACCTCCGACGGTGGGCTCACAGCAGACTACTTACAATCTTCAACACAAACTTTGCATTTGTGAATAAAGTGCCTGACGAGGTATTAAAATAATGTACTAATTTTTCAATTTAGTTCTAGCGATTTCATAAGCTCTTATGGTGAGGAAGATGGGCAATATGACAGAATTATCAATTTCAGGAACAGAAAATTTGTAGTGTAGCAGGAGTAGAATGAAACAGTAAAAAACTATTTTTAACAGTCATCCAATGTCTCTTAATTTTTTTTTTAAAAATCTTGAAGCAGCTGATAACGTGCCTGAAGTGACACCAGACTCACGACGATTTTCCTGTCCGCAACAATACCATATATGGTCATTCATGTCGTTTGCTGTAACAGGATTTTGCCGATGAACGCCCTCGTTGTGTGCATTAAAGTGCTTAGGAAATAGATGTGTCACCAAATATTATCTAAACACGATTTGCCACCAATCTAACAACGATTCAACCTCACAAAAACGATATGCAGTAAAAGAAAATAAACTCAAGGACATATTAGGTAGAATCGAACTACATTTAAGTTTAAATAATTTTAATTACAATGTTTATTATACTAGACGATGTTGGGTTCCTCTCCTCATCTGTATACGCTAAGTGTGTGATATGAATTCATGTAAAACATGTTGTCAGCATTTTATTATTTCAATATGTATTACCCATGTTGTATACAATATTTAAGAAGTTTATTGTGGTGACAAGGGATAGAGGACACTTTGTTTGGTGTGAAAGCTGTGTGAGTCAGACTACAGAGTGGGGAAGTAAATGTGCATGAACAGAAAAAAAATTTGCCTTGCAATTTCTTCCTAAAATTGTAGTTCCTCAGTGTATATGTGTGCACGTAGTTTGGGGACCGAGGAAACAGCAGATGGGAGCTGTGACATTTTATTCTTCCAATGTAAGTAAAAATAAAATAATATTCAGTAAGACATGTTAAAGACGCATTGCCTACATAAACATTCGCACGCGCGCTTATATAACATACAGTATAGAAATATGTTGTGGAAAAAAACAACATTACTTACGAGAAAATTATAATTACATTTCCTTTTGTATATTGTTTTTAAAAGTAGACAGAGCGTACGAAACCAGATTTAGTTTGTCCTCGTGTTGGAAGAAAAGATGACCGGATGCGTGCGTTAGTAAGAACATGGCGAGCCTCTGTCGTGACGAGAGACTGTTTCTCTTCTTTCCGGAAGACACTTCCGTCCTCTCTGACACAGAGTTCGTAGGGAAGAGCAAGGACAAGGGTTGTGTCCGTCTTAGCTCGGGCTTTGAACTATGAAATTATAACAAAGCTGGTTTGCTTTCAAGTTGGCATGAGATAAGGTTTTACCTCACATTTGCTGCTCATTACGAAATACTGTATACAGCTAACAAAATATGTCTTGAAAAGGACTGCAGGACGTACAAAAGTAGTCTGAATACATTATTCTATTCGGTTTAATAAACCTTTGTTAGAAAACAGTTTAAAGCCATTTTTGAATCTGCAGTTAAATAGTTATTCTTGATATTATCATCATCGTCGTCATCGTCATCGTCGTGACGAAGGTTACTAGGACGGAAAACACGTTATTGTAATATCTCACACAGCTATTATGATAATCGTGGCGACTAAGGCTATTTTAGACAGGTTAGTCAAGTTATTCACAGAACCTAACAGGATGCACGGAGGCAGACCTTGATTCATGCCAAGTTTGCTCCGGGTCCAACTTTTTATGCAAGTTACAGAGTAGGTCGTTTCTTGAATTACTTTTACGTAGATTCCTTACAAAGTTGTTAAAGTTTTAACAGAAAATATTAATTAAAATGTTGATGGTTTATAAATCATATTATTGCTAATTAATTAGTGTAGTTGTACATAAAAATATGTCTGCTCTAAAATTTCCAAGCAACAGGATTTTCCCCACCTAACTTTCCATCACGCCGCTACACTCAGGCTAAAATAACCCGGATGATACGGAATTTTCAAAGGTTCTGATTAAGAATTCCAAGTACAGTTACAACAGGAGCCACTTAAACATGTCAAGTACACAATCAGGTCATTATATTTGTGGTCATCGCTGTAAGTGGTTTTCCGGACGATTTCTCACTCATGCATCATCTAAATACGCATCCCAAGGATATCCTAGAATATATCCTACGTCACCTAAATGGTTGGTATGCTGGTCCTCAAATTTGACTGACATTCAAGTATCTGTCATTGCACACAGACTTCTGTAGTTAAGGAGGTTGTACTCGAGACATCAGTTGGCAGTCATGCTCCCAAGAATTCAAGTAGCTTGCCTCATGACAGTGATATTTTTCTTGACATCCGAAGGTTAGTAACTTGTCTCAATTTACGATTTATTTTCTGTGGCTTTTAAGTGCTACTAAATTTTAAAAGTTAGGTGACAAAATTGTGTTTCTCACTCATTTTATAAGAAAAAGAAAATTACATTGTGAGATATACAAATAATCTGCCAAGTATAAGGTCTCAGATTATAAAATGTTGAAAAAATTGTTTGACTATTTGCAAATAATTTTGAATGTCTATACTTATGTTCATAAATAGATGCTCTTCTGTACAACGCATTTGTCAACAGGTGTTATCATTGATAACTGCGACAACGAGATACGGATTGTATCGGAAAACACACCTATCGTCCTTTCCTGTGGAGAAATCGCCGAAGGAGATGCCAATACTTGGTGTGACTTTGAGATGATAGATATTGCAATCTGCTATTCAGCGGGTAGATGCTCGAATTTTACGAACCTCGATTATCAGTTTAGTCGGAGCTCAACTTGGAGCCAGTTAGTCATCCCTCGCGGCTTAAACCACCGTCAACCTCCCCAGAACTTCACTTGCATGGATAGTCGATCTAAATATACCTGTCAACTTGTTGTCGAAAGTGAGTATTTCATCTCAGGATTGTTTGTTAATTCATAAAGTTTTACAATTATTCGTGAACTTCATTATTTGGAGAAAGCCTTTTTCTGTTCACCACTGCAATAAAAATCGTAATAACATACCGTTTTGAGAGAAAAGCAACTCACAAAATGAACAGATATAGGATTAAAATCATTATACAATTTTGTTGATTACATTTTATTTTATGTTACTTGTCTTTAATGAGTGTTATTTTGAAAAAAAATACTTTACAGACATTCCAATTCCGACATACCCAGAGACGATCGACCCGAAAGACACATCACAGGGTATGTATATATAAATGTGTGTATGAATAACACTGTAAATGTTGATACGCAAGTCATTTATATATAGATATAATTTTATTGTTATGTTAATCTAACTTGTTATAAACACCCACCTGTATTCTTATACATTTTTATCATGTCAACCTTTTAACTTACATAAGTTCTCTATACTATTTCTAAACAGTTTTATTATAATGACAATAACCGTAAATAATGTCTTGTCAAAATAATTGTCATTATTTGTTTTCCTTTACAGGACAGTTAGAACCATTTAAGGTGGCTCTGATTGTTGTGGCAAGTGTGATTGCTGCAGGCCTCCTAGTCACTGTGATAATCGTATTTATTAAAAGGAAAGGTAAGCGATAATTTATTAAAATTTATTGTTACATCACTATTAGCCAAAAAAAAATCCGAACCAGACAGTATACTAGTGCAAAAACTGATTTTATTTACTTAACGACAGATTTTCAATATTACGAACTCCCTTAGCTTCCAAACTTTCTTAACACTTGGTCTTCGTTAGTTTGTAGTCAATAGACATTTTTTTTTAAATTTCTCTTTATCTTTGATTTGCAGGTAATATCTATCACCAAACGACACAAATGAATGACGAACACCCCTACACGATAATATTCACCGGTCAACATGTCAATCCCTTCGCTCGCTCAGTCCAGGAGAATGAACTTCAACCTGTCTACATGAACATCCCTCCACATGCCATTCCACGTTCTTTATTCATGTAAGCTCACCTCCGTATTGTTAGAACTACATCCTCAGAGCTACCTCAGAAAAATCAGCAACTTACATGTCATGTTTGTATGTATTTACTTGTTCTTAGTCAATTTCAGTAATGTATATCAATAAATATTATGTTTATACAATGTACGCCTCAGCAAGCTGTGATATTCTGGTGCAGAAAGATGAACTTAAAAAAAGAGAATTCCAATTTTAAAAAAAAATTCATCTTATAAGATAACGCTACCACTTTATCTCCAATGTAAATATCATGTGTTAATGTATTTGTCACTAGTGAGAAATTATATTAATAAACATTTTATATGTATTCATAGAAGGAAGTGAACAATCTGCACATTTGTTCTTCATAAATATTTTATAATTTTCTATCTTTTCATGTTTTAGATGTTATTTCTATCGTAAATATATATTATTTTTTATGATGAATTATATTATGGTACTGTGATTGTAAGTAACAAAACACAGTTTGTAAATAACTTTGTAAAAGAAACTTTGTCGTTCAAATTGTGAGAACTTAAGTGTGTTTTTTTTATTTCTAAGAAATATGAAATTTGATTTCATCTTGGGATGTATTTATATTTAATCTTATTTATTCAGGCAGTTTTCATCAGATAATTTACCTATTTTGTGTAATGTTAAAGGACACATTTTCACATTGAAGTTAAAATTAGACAACTAATTTATTGTTTGCTTATTTATCAAGCAAGATTTCGTTCAAGGTCTAAAATTTTTTGTATACATTTTTGTCTACACGAGTTTTCGGCGTTGCAAGTAAAGGTTATTTGAATTATTTGAATAAATATTACTATTGTTGTTGTTAATATATGTAAATAATTCTTTTTCTTTAAACATTTTATAATCGTCATATTTTATTTTATGTTCGTTTTATGTTAGTTATATTGTTATCAATATAATCAATATATCAATCAGGTATTAAAGTTTCAGTAATCACTTCTCCTATGTATCTTTATAATGTTATATAATCACATGGATATCTGAGACATACTTTTGCATGCATATACAAACTAACTGTTTCATATTTAAAAATGAATTTCATCTTATCTCATTACTTGGGGAAGTTTAATAAAGATCTGGGTGAGGAGTCTTTTCTGTCAATGTTAGAATTTGGAAAATATGTGTGAACATATATATATATATTGTGACAATGTGTGTGCTGTAGGTGTTGTGTGGGTGTGTGAATATGTGAAAGAGTGTTAACAGTGAAGGCAAACCACAAACCCCTGGGACCAATGTCACTGTTAAATGCATTCTGTTTTACGTGGAATGTTCTACAAACATAAACTAAGAACATTTTCTTTTCGTTGCTCTTGCATGTTACTACAAGTGGGATCTCGACATTCTCGCAGGTAACCCTAACACTATTTGACCTGCATCGCGAGAAAAACTTTATGCCAGGCTGTTGTTCGCCAGATAATGCATTTTTAATACATCATATTAAATTAAATTGTTCCTATACACTTTTTTTTTTTTCTTTTTTATACCTTGTTATGCCATTATTTTAACGCTGTGCTTAGATACTAAACAACGTTGAAAAACATGTTAGAAAAAATGACAGAAGAGTAGTTAGAGGGAAAACTTTACCTTGCAAACAAATTAATATGAAACTAATAGTAATTAAAAATACAAAGCACTTCAGAGCCTGTGACGAAATTTAGGATTCATATAAAAAAAATCGGTGATTCTGCTTCATAATATTCTTTTCATACTACGCTAGGAATATTTATTTCTAATAATAATAATAGTAAGAAGAAAAAGAAGAAGAAGAAGAAGAAGAAGAAGAAGAAGAAGAAGAAGAAGAAGAAGAAGAAGAAGACCACCACCACCACCACCACCAGCATACTTGTGCTAACAGCTGCAGAAGGTTATGAGTTAGTATTCCACCTACACCAAATTCATGTCAAACATTAAATCCGGCATATTTTGTGGTCGTTGGACTTCGTGGTTTTTCCTGCATTTTTCATTCATGCGTCACCAAATGTTCAGTATATAAAGATGAGTCTTCCTGGCTTCTAAGCAGCACCACATCCTGAATCATACAAGGCCATATATGGTCTCTCTGTTTACCTCTCTTATACTGGACTGGTTTAACGCTTTTGATAACATGTAAACAGATAAAGTAGTTTCACCATTTCATGAACACTGCAAAGCAAAGTCATTTACAACTGGTTACAATTTTTTTTCTTTTTTAATTTATCAAATTTTTTTTTGGGGTTTTTTCCTTGACCAGCGTCTCTTACACAGGCATGCCTGTGTGTAAAACTCATAAAAAATAGTTTTTCTTCTTAGACCTGTGGGCTCATTAAAAAGCTTGAAAAAATATAACTTAATGTATAATCGCCCAAATTAATTTAGAAAACGTTAGTAAATTTTGTATTCTATTTAATCTCGTCATTTTTGTTATTTAATTTTTCTCATATTTTTTAAACAAGCTTTGAAATATCTGCAACTATCTGTTTTTCCATGAAATTTATGTCCGATTTACTTGCTAACACATTACATGCAGGTGAATATCACAATTAATGTCAACTTGCAGCTAGGAACTAGATGAGTTAAAAACATGAAAAATGCTAAATCAGATGAGTCACTCCTTACGATTTTTTTCTGACTTTAGAGAAGTATTATACATTAATCATCGAGCAGTTCTAATATAAAAAGGTTTTCTGAAATCTCGCCTCACACATGTCACAACAGATCCTGAGACACTTCCTCTTCTTAGTCTGTTACTGGTGTTGGTAGGCTTGGACAGCTGTCAGTTGATGTGTCAACACAACAAACTGCATGAAAAAATGCAAATCTTCAGCTTTACGATGTTATTGTTCTTCTGGATTGAAACTGGTTCGTATTTTTAAAGTTGATTTTAATTCTGTATGGTGTTTCACATTCTCGCATCATTTTGAACACCACCTATATCAGCTGTCTGTGCCATTAGTATCCAGGTTCTATTTTGTGCACTGTGCATTCCTACACACTTTTAATCGAATTCAAAACGATCCTTGCTGACATAAAGTTAATTTACAGGTAACCATCAGCTTGGCAACTGTTCCACTATCGTAAACACGACTTCCAGCACCAATGGATGGAGATGGACATGGCAGGAAGGCTACATAGCAATCGCTGGTATCGCTTTTGCAAGTGTCATCATTGTGGGCATCATAGTTGCTGTAACAGTGGTTTGCATTAAAAGAATAGGTAAGTGATATTTCATTGTATTGCACAACCTTACATATCCAAGAAGACAATCTATACATCCCCACTTATATATGATTATTATTCCGGGAGAAAGTCGATAACATTTTAAAGGCTTGAATTTTAGTCTAACGGAGGCTGACAAGCTAGTTGAAAATGTAACCAAGGGTATTTAATTTGCCATGTACTAACAAACCAGACATAAATGAAGTTCTAGCTAACATTTTTTGTGTTTTCTTTATCAATAAAATAAAGTTCAGTAATACATGCTACTTTCCTTTCTTAGGAGACGTCTATGACAAAACGACACGAACAAATTTTAATGAACACCCCTACATGAATGGACCTGCCAGCCAAAAACCAACTGACAATGGCCACTCAGTCCAGGTGAATGAACTTCAAACAGCCTGCTTAGACATATGTTGCAACTGTTATCCACGTAGTTAAGTTATTCATATCAACATTGCAGACAGAAAAGAACGGCCAAAGATTAGACAACTATGTATCCCTTTTGAGTGCATATGTACTCCCCATTTGTGTATATATAAACAATATAAATAAATTTATATTTATATGAATAAACGTTTCTTTATAAATTCACATGATTCAGGAAAATAAACTTCGAGATGCCCGTTGTTCCAGGTTAATATTGTTTATGTAGATTGAAATCATTAGTTTAAAGAAAAAGTATTTTTGTGATTGAGTAAAATTTTCCTTGCGAAATACCACGTGTACATAACCATTGTATGAGTAAAATAAGGTATACACAATCTTTATATATATATATACACAGTTTTGTTGTATTGTTCCATCAGACTCATTTATCTTCTGTAATCTATACATGACATATTTAAAGGTTTCCATGACAGATGCTATATATAACCACAATTATGTATATTGTGGCGATTTCTGAGAATCTTATTTATTATCGAAATAAATTTGTTGGGAATAAAATTGTTTTATGATTCATTCGTATTCAGTTGTATTTTAGTGTTGATTTCTCAAATTTATTGGTAGCAGTGGTCTTATATTGCTATTGAGCATATTTTCCCCGAGACAGAAAACAGGACACTTGTTATCGAATAAGTTTAGCCAACAAATCAAATATTGAACAACGTTAATAAAGAAGAAACGGAAGCGGTTACATTTAGTATTTCGCATGCTTCGTGTTCACTTCATCTTTCAAGGAGAAAAAACTTTTCCGTGCTTATAAAGCAATGAGTAGTGTACTTACATATTAAGAGTTGGTGGCGATCTTTTCTACGTTTCTTTATCTTTTCATTTGTCTTAACCATGAAACGTTTAATATTAATGTAGTTTAAATATCTGTTACTACAAACCAAGCTATCCGTATGTATATAATAGATAACGCTTAGCTTAGTAATATATATATACGTGTATGTAAACTTTCAACATTATAACTAAGAAGAAGAAAAATGTTTATTTTGTGGTCTATACCTAGGTATCGTAATAAGGCAGAATATCGAAATTTGCCTACCAGAAACTCAAGGTTTGTTGCATTTAATTTTTGAGATAGCCTTTACTACATGAGCATCCGTATAAATGTACGTCCACTAGAACAGGGGAGATAATCATACACATAACGGCTTCAGGAAGGAGTTACGGTTTCCAAGTGACAGGAGTAGTGTGTTAATAGAACCTTCTCCGTGACTTCTATCATGTATAAATAAACTTATAAATTCCGACATGCATTTAACAAATGCAATTGCGTACATCCCACAAACACACACATGCACAGATATATACATACAGAGACGTGCATACACACATTTCACATCACAGAAGGTTGCCTTGTGATGAACATGCCACTATAAACTCACTTGTGTAGATAGATACTTGACTACAAGTGCCCCGCTTCCTGCACACTTGGAAAATCCTCTTTGGAACTTCGCCAAGCGATTATCTTGTTTCTGTCATCAAAAGTTCTCATGAAGACCTACATCCGGTTAGGCGTGGCAATTAAACACAAAGACTTAGTGTCTCTTGTATTTTGTGAGCTGAGCGTGCATGGAGAGAGAAACATTCTTCCGGCATCAGGAAACCACATTCAAGAGACTTAGAACTCTCTAACATTTTGTCAGCTTATAATGATTTGCCCTTCTGAGTATTTATGTGAAATAAATACACCGTAAAAACGAAGGTATATGTCTATGGGGTAGAGAGAGAGTTTATATTTTGGGTGTTAGGGTTAGACGATTTTAATGACGAGGCTGGGGTTGTGTTAAAACTTGATTAATGACAAAGGAGTGTTACTCTAACCCCCGATGCCAGAAAGATTGGAAAATATTCGCTTTGGAAGAAAAAAAAATTAATAGAAAGTACTGGTTTGATTTTATGTTTTCTTGTTTAGTCGTCCTCTGATTTCTTTGCTAGAGATCTTAACTTACTGATAAAAATTATACACTTTTCTAGTTGATGTCTTTGTTATAGTTTTTGCATCAGCAACTGAAAACGTGAGAGACAGAGAAGGAAACAAAATGTGAAAGCGTATAGATGTGTGTCTTCTTGTGTTCTTGTGTTCATGTTTACTTGTGTTTTGTTAACATGCGATTCCTGTATATTTAGTCTGAATTTAGTACATTGATCTGGTAAAGCCTTTTATAGAAACCAATATACATATTCTCCTTTTTTCCATAACCTGACAAAGTTAATAATAATAGTGAACAGTTCCCATGTTTCTATGTGTTTGTCAATGTATATTTGTGTGCTCGTGTTTCTTGATTGTGCATGACAAAGAACCGGAAGAATTCTATGTTCGATGCCAAATGGTCGAGCATCCTGTAGCCCAGCTTACCATGGTTCCTGTTGACTGGTTTGCACTTTCCTGTTCCACTTGACAAGGCCCTCAGTCAGTGAAGATGTGTAAGCATTTCTGTGGCACATCACTTCTAAATTAAAGCCATGTTTTTCTGATGAAACCATGCAGGGAGTAGTGATAACCTGCCTTGTAATTCTGTACTCAGTATGTGGAGCTGAAGGTGAGCTTGTTGTTTGTCCATGCATGTGTGCACACAGCTGAAATAAAAGCATTCTAACAAAATGTAAAATCAGTTAAGAGCAAAAAATTAAAAATTTATTGGGTCTAGATATGGTAGGTGAGAGAAGTAACAACTACTTGTAATCATGTTCGTAATTATCTCACAAACAATAAATCGGCAGTTACTATACTGAGTGAAGTATTGCGTGTCTTCAGGAATAAAACTTAGAAACTGCAACAAGACAGACGGATCGACAGATTTACATGAGCCGATCATTTGTGAGGGGATCTCCAGCAACGGTTCTGTAGTCTGGTATCACCAGTACAAAGGTGTTCTGGCCCAGTGCAGTGTTGATGGAAACTGTTCGACTAGCTACAGTGACGACTACAACATCACCAGGGAAGCAAACTCAACCGTCAGCCAGCTTAGAATTCTTAAGGGAGGCACAGAGGACCACGGTGTGGTCATTAGCTGCGACGATAGAGTGAGCAGCACCAATACCAACTGTACATTAATCTTAAAAAGCAAGTTTTTTTAATTTTTTTAAAATATGTTTATAATTAGCAGTTCCGTTTTTTAATATTCTGTGCACTATTCTTGCAGCTTTTCTCTCTCTCTTCCTCTCTTTCTCTTTATGCGGGAACGTGTGGGTGTGTGTGCGTTTTTTCCCGTGTGTTTAGGGCAAAGGCATTGATGCATTGTTACATAAACAAAAAAAATATATTTGGCTTCCTTTCAGTTCTACCAATGAAAAACATCTCAAAGTTCAGCAGAAATCTTAATTTTAAGAATTTGTTTTTTTGTTTTCTAGTAAGACGAACAGGCAAAATATCATTAAAATGTTCGCATTCTATATAATAGCATACACATACATTTCGAATTTTTTTAAATAAATTTATTTCAAAGTTACAATGCTGAAGAATTATATTGAAAGAACCGTTTAACCCTAGTAATGAAACTAAACGATTTCTGTACTTAAGATAAAATGTCTTCAATATTTTTCCGAAATCTAATGATTATTTGAACACACCTTCTACTAAAAGAAAAATAGCACAAAAACATTTTAATTTTCATTAAAATTATTAAAATTCGAGATTACATTTAAATATGAATGCTTTTTTAATATGCGTTTAACCTAATTATACATTGAAATCAGTAATGGAACTATAATTTAATACAAGAAAGAGTCTTAATTCACTAGTAAAACATTAAAGGTGGCTGTCAAGTATTTGTTTCTAAAGATCACACTTTGTCACCTAGTTTTTATAGAAAACAACAACAATGTCAAATAACGTGTCAATGTATTTAGATGTGGAGATAAATGTTTTCATTTTCAACTATTCTTCTGTTTCAAGAGGTTGAAATCAGTAACTGCACCAGCAGCAAAGTAGTAGTATTTGAAGATGCTCCTGAGGCAATCACCTGTCAAAATATTCCCAGGAATAGCGGAAACGTATGGCTTCGCTCTAAAGATGGAGGAACGGAAGAGGTCTTGGGTAACTGCAGTTCTGAGGGAATCTGTTTCAGTAAAAACAGCAATCGATTCAAGATAACAAGAGATAATCAGTCAACAGACAGTCAACTCCTTATTCTTAAAAGATTTCGAGAAGTCGCCGGCGATCAAATCACTTGTGAGGATACGTTACAAAAGACTCGCCATACTTGTCGACTCCTAATCAGACGTTAGTATTTAACTTTTAGATGAGTAGTTTGTTATCTTGAACCAAAAGTTACATGTTGATGACTTACTGTCACATTCACATAGGTTGCATGGTCAACAATACAGCAATGAATGGCAAAATTTATGTCTTACGGCTTCCAGATGGTCAATGAGAAGACATTTGGTTGTGGAAAGGACTATGTTGTCATATAAATTTATAATAAGCGTTTCTTACATAACAGAGCAACTACCTTACTAAGCACTGTTTAGCACGAAGTTTAGTCTAAAGTTTAAGTACCCTCAAGTTTTATTACCATTAAAGTTGTCTTTAAATCGTATCTTTCCATGTATTATTTTAATGTCTTTACATGATTTTTGTAAAGAAAGTTTAAAATAAAACTTTATTTTTAGTTTATACAGTCAGCTTGTTTCTGGATTTTCTTTCCAGATCACCCTGTCCTCAGCCATTGTAATATCAACTCCACTTGTGTCAACAGAAATGTCTCCGGTTCTTGTTTCATAAACAATATGTTCTCGTCTGACAATTTGCATGAGTGCGTGTGGACATTGAAAAATATGGTGTGTACCTTTACATCGGTTGGTGGGGTAATTAATATGCTTGTGTGTGTGTGTGAGACAGAGAGAAAGCGCACAGTGCTTTTTTTATCATCCTATTTACTGACAGTTATTCCCGGTAATACCTGTATCATTTGTCCAGTCTTCTGAAAAGTACACTCAGTTGTATTTCTTCCTATATTTATATCGTGCCTTTTTACTTATTTCTAGCCTGGCACTGAAACAAGACATGGTATATTTATTTGTAAATTTAATCATATGCACAAAATAAATTGATTTGTTTTTTACATTTTGATATTACAATTAAGAATTCAAGCAAAAATAATCCAAAGAATTACGTTATAACTATTGCTTTCCCTAAATATTTGTGATCATTTGTTTGCTAGAACAACAACAGTAGAGTAAATAGAAAAGCTGGTGATTTCGGCTACTCATGGGATAATGACAATACCGCCTGCAACGACAAGTGTTACCGGGGCAAGTGTTCACTCGAGTGGCAGCTGCCTCAGGAAAAGGGGAATTACATCATCACTGTAACTGTGATTGGTTCAACAAAAACAGCATTTTCACAAGTCATTTCGAACGGTAAGCTCTGACATTTTGCCCTCAACTTTAATAATTTATTAATAAAGAATTATAATATTTATTTCAGAAGTCCTCGCCATACATTAGCATGCATACAGGTGTATGTGCAACGAAAAATGTGATTATTCAGACTCCAATAAACTGTTTTCTAAATATGAAACAATAGATGGCTGTAACAAAATATTTAAAAACGCTTAAATTAAAATATTAAACTAATCAACAGTTAGTGATATCCGTCTACACTATATCAAACGTTTTTAAAATGCAGAGTGTACACATATTAGAAGTAATAATTCCAAACTAAGTATATTACTAAATGTTTAGCATTCAGTAACAGATTATTATCACCTTCATCGTCCTTTTTGCTTGTTTTAACTTTTGATCGTGTTTTTGTTTATTGGCCCAAATCTATGTGTATTATAACGTTTTATGTATGTCTCACAATATTGAAATATAATTTGGAAACTAATTTACAGTTAATAATGTCCATCTACAATCTATTAAACCATTTTAAAATGAAAAGTACGCACATTTTACATAATAAAATTCATCTAATGAAACATAATCCATTTCCCCGACTATCTTACTAAACATTTGGTATTAGTAATATATTATCGTCACTATCACCGCCATTTTTTCTTGTTGTTTTTCATTTTTATTTATTTTATTTTTGTAAATTTTATTTGACCCTAACCATAGTACAATATAACATAGCATTATTACAATAATAAAATTTAAATAGTTAATATACCACTGCTTATTACGTTAGCTACATCTATAAACTGAAAGTAAAATAAACATAAGTGTAAGTGTTTTAAAGCAAGGAATTGACAACTATTTATCAATTTTTTAAAGATGACACCTGCAAAACATTTTCTACAGTGCCTCTAACTTCAGGTAAACACTTTTTTTACATTCCAAACTAGTTTGTGTAATGGTAAAGAACGATTAGAAAAGAAATAATGTCAAGTTTTAATGTTCAGTCTAACGAATCGAGATACAATAAGAATAATCGTGTATATCTTGATCATAACTATTTGCCACTTGTATAACATTAGAATAGTTTCTTTCCTTTTGTAGATGCTTGTAAGCACAATGTATTCCTAAAAGTGAATTTAAGCAAGTGCTTATTAACCATTATTATTGTCCCATTATTATTGAGCCTCTTTTAAGAAATACCTCGTATAACTAAGTAAATACATTATTGTCCTCATGTCTATAAATAATAGTATGACTCTGTAATGATCTTTATTTTCTAAACGGGGAAAAGCTGCTTAAAGTTGTTTTATCATTATTATTTGTTCTTGTAGTCAGCCATGGAGCAACGACGCCTAGTAAAGAATCTTTGCCTTCTGAAGCGAAGAATCATCCAGTTATTATTATTGTTATTGTACTTGTGGCAATAACCGCCCTTATCATCGCATCAGTCATT
Organism: Pomacea canaliculata; assembly: GCF_003073045.1. Lineage (NCBI taxonomy): Eukaryota > Metazoa > Mollusca > Gastropoda > Architaenioglossa > Ampullariidae > Pomacea > Pomacea canaliculata. Next base: position 24,217,540 of record NC_037596.1, on the reverse strand, counting down.
TTCTTTGTAATCTTCAGACGGCGAAGACAGCAAAGTAAGCTTCTGTGCTTTAAGAACTAGTGGAATATTAAATATCTTTTAGATTTTGTCAAAACTACTTAAAACCTGCTGCTTCATTAGTAACCTTCTTTGTGTCTTCTATGCTTGTCTTTCATTGCTTCTTTACATAGTTGCTTCTTCTTTAGTCCTTTGTATTCTGTCCATGTCTCTTACGAATCCTAGGCTCTAAAATAAGCGTTATTATGATCCATATTAATTATGTTTTTTAATAATGATTGTTAGAAAATGTGTTATGTTATTTGGCAAAATAATAATAAGCGTATTTTTCTGTGTAACTGAGTTTATTAGTTTTACAAGGCTAATCACTCCTTCTGGACCATCGCCCCATATAGCCGTACCATAAATCTTTCCGTTTATCCGTGCTTTTCCATGTGAGAGGATGGAAGTTTGTGTTAATGCATCAACAGTTGTCAATATTTATTATAACTTTTTATATATTTTATTCATACCTTCATTATAATCTCTGCTTTAGATCTTAGGCGTAAAGACAAACATCATCAAGAAAACAGGAAGGTGAGTTCAATGAAACTAAGACGATCTATGCCTTTTATTAAAAAAGAAAACAAAATGAAAAGAAAAAAGTATAAAACTGAAAAATCATTCAATTTTAAGTACTTAAAAGTACGAAAATGTTCTGGACAGATGATTTAGCGCCAGCGTTTGTCCTATATGTTGTTTTTGAACATATAACGAATGTTAGCTAATGTTAAAATATCAGATAACACGACAAGCGTGCAGTATCAAAATATGATCTTTATAAGTATTTATTTTTCTAAATTGCAGAATTTGAGGACCACATTAACGAGGTCTATCAATGTGCAGATCTTCTTACATCACAGCCCAGAGCAAACACGTGACCAAGAAAAATAATGAGAAACCGCGAGATGAAATGATTTACGAAAAAAAACCAGTCTGTGTTTATAGGTTCTCTTGTAAAACTATGATTCGGAAGAACTCAAATGAAAAAATGATGTGGAACTTTTAAAAAAATCCCAAGGTTTAAAACATCAAATCACTTCTTTCCCAGTTTTGTTTAGCACAAAAGATAATGTGCAAATACACAATGGCTTTGAACTACATTGAATAAATATTAAAAGCAGTCTCGTCGAATCTTTTCTCTCAATAATAAAACTTGTACTAGTTAAGGAAAAATTGGGAATGTTGTTTATTGATTTGTATTAATATATAGTCTTTAGAATATTGAGGGTTGTGATCAACTCACACGCATCCACGCACGCACGCACGCACGTCACGCACAAACACACACGGACATATTTTAAGTATGTATGTTTGTATACTCTGTCTGAGGAAACATACTGATCAATTCAGTCACACAGACACTGAGGCACACAGATATACACAGAAATCATATAAACACAAACAATTGCACACGCAGGCAGACATACACAATATTTTATCACAAGCTGCAAGAAAGACACCACTGCTGTGTCACATCAGTAAACACAAGAACCCTGTTTCCTGCAAACAATGAGAATCCTTAGAGTTTTATACGAAAAAAAACGGGCAAACTGGATTTTAAGCATGCATTCCTTCAAAAATTTGTTTTATATCCCTTGTAGTACCTTGGCGATAATCAGTTTACAGATATTTTAATATTTAAATAAATTTGAATTAGTTATATGACATCCATTTTGTGGATGAATACAAAAAGAGTTCATGCTTTTCTACTAAATAATGTCTCAAAATAGGATAAGTTATGGATAAGCTAGAAGAGAGTAGGAATAAAAAATAATAAGACGACGAAGAAGTGTGGATTGTTTTAAGAAAAGGACCCCAGTTTTTTTCTGCTGATTGCTTAAAGGTGTGATTAAGTTCCATGCTACCAGGGAGAAGCATTTTGGGAACATAAAGTCACGTATAATATACAGAATAGTTTACTTCTGTCATACAATAATAAGCAAGTACGTCGTCAGTCAAGCGCGAACTGTGATAGATAGACACAATGCTAAGGAAGTACACAGCATGTCAGGAAAAGGAAATCCAGATTTTGCCTGTCACAGACGATTGTGAGCTTAATTTGGCTGAGTTTGAGTGAAATTGATATGTCTTAAGGTTAGGTTAGTATATTCACAGGTTGCACTTGGAGTAGAGCTAGTATAAAGAAAATGAGGAGAGGATAAATTTATCTCCTGGAAGTTTTTAAAAAAATCAATTGCATATAGCGTCGGGGACGATGGAAAAAAATATTTTGGGGAATGATTGCTTCTATGTTCTTTGGTTCTCTTTTTTAAACGCAGATCTTCTATCTTCTCATCGACAAAAATATAAATCACACGTGTATGTGTGTGTGCATCCATAAACCTGTATTTGAAAATCTTGTGTATATGAGATATGTTACTGTGGCGACATGTTCCTTTGAAATCAATCAGATTGGCACGTATTCCTTAGTCCTATAGAAATTCATAAGCTCTCCACAGTTCCTGCTAAATCGTGTGTACTTCCGCTTCCGCTTGACAACTGCACTGACAGTAAAGACCTAGCTGGTGTGAAAGTTAAGTGAGTCAGAAGATATCTAAATATTTAAATCTTTACATTAGGATCGAGAGAAAGAAGCAGTTCTTGCTAGTCAAACAATGTAAATCTTGTTTGTTGCTATTCTTGTCATTGTTTGTTTAGTATGTACCACAGAAGGTAATCTTGTGTGTATACTTGTCAATCTGTTAATTTAAAAAAACCGCAACATGCAATGTGCTCAAAGATGCATTTTTGTTTTTGCGTTTTATTTAAACAATCATTTTAGTACCAAATATTGTGTTTATTTATTTCAACAGAAGTTAACAAATAAAATTTGTATACCCTTCTTTATAAAAATGTCTGCATCTCTACAAGTAAAACATTTTGTGTACATACGTACATTCAAATAATGCAGCATACAATCAGTTATATCATTTCACTCAAATAAATGGCACAGATTTATGCGTTGCCTTCTCACATGTCGCTATTGTGTTTGTCTTCCTATGTGTCTGACAGACAAAACGATTGCATTCTGAAAGAACGTTTATATGTCTAACTATATAATATTTATCTTAAGGTTGTGTGGGCATGTACAAATATCAAGAGTACACTAGTTACTATAGTTATGGCAGGATCACTAAAAATCACCCTCCGGTAGGCCGGGAATTACTAAATTGAAGATTTGTGATGCCGGGATGAACTGTGACCCGACTGGCTGTGTCAACATCCGGCATACATGTTGAGCTGTCACTGTCGTCGGGACACGAGAATGGACGCGCGGCATGTTGGAGAGTTTATCATGCCTGGGAATATCTGTGTTCTGTTAATATTGTTGGTATTGATACATACAGGATTTTCGGGTAGGTCTTTATCTTTTGTATTACAACAAGACGTCGAAAATAAAATAGATATACTATATTAACATATATATTAATTTCAGTGCTGGCTAGAGTGAAAGATAGAGAGGTTATTATAGTGACTTTATCATGGTGGCATTGTTTATGATTATAATATTGATGCTATGTAAAAGGGATTAAATGGCTTGTTACGGTGATGGAATGCCTATTAAAACATTGGCAGTCATGAGATTTAAAATTAGCAATTATTTGTTTAGACAAGTGGTTTTCTGTCGGTGAATACTTACTTAAGTGCATGTCACAGTCCGCATTGAACAGTGCAATGAAGGTCAGATAACCCTAGTGGAACAAAGTACCATCATCACATGCAGCGGAATCAGCACAGACAGAAATGTCGTGTGGCGGTACAAACTACGTAATGGTGATTATACATACATTGGAACATGCTGGACTGACAACAGTTGCACCAGTAACGTCGGCCTGAAACGAATGGGAGAAAGGAGTTCGTTGTTCCTGATTCCAAAGACAAGGACATATGCCGGAATGACAGTACGATGCGAGGAAAACAACTGGGTTCACCCAAATGAATATCATGAGTGTGTCATTTCGCTAAAAAGTAAGTAAAACTTTAACAGACAACAGAATACTGAGTAACAAGTAAATAAGTGAATGAAAAGTAAGCAACAAAGAGCAAAACACATAATTACGAAGTAATAAGGAAGTAGCAAACAAAACACATTACCAACATTTAATTGTAAACCACATCTCCTGACTAAAATACTACACGTCCTAGGTGCTGTTTCACCAATGTCTGATCTGAATGTTTGACTGCCAAAAAAGTTTATATAGAGATATAAAACTATATAATATTGATTAACAAAATTAACTTTAATTGTGTCATGACAACTCTAAATAATCGTAAACAGATTAATAAAGAATTAAAAAAAGATGATAATCTTAGTTTATTGCAATTATTTTTAATCCAATATTTTAAATGTCACGTTCTGCGTTCCGCATCGGGTTTTTCTTTTTTGCAAAATGTGTGAACAAACATTTAATTAGTGTACTCTTGTCACGTGTTCACTAATCCATGTGTAGTTTCCCCAATTTAACATTATTCTTTAAATTTGTGTATTCCGATGGTATTCATATTTAATATTACCTTCTTACTTATTTGTTGCTTTAGGTCAAGTGGCGCTGAGTAACTGCCACGTTACAACCAATGTATCCAGCTGGTCTTTACATGGATCCTGCTTTCTTTACAAGATGTACAGTTCTCTTAATAAATACGATTGCTACTGGGTTCTTGGTCAGGTAAAATCAGTTTACGTATGATTTATTTGACAAGATTACAGAAATATTTATGGAGTTTTGTAATTTTTATAGATCATACACAGAGTTAAAATGTTAAAAACTTAATGGACTAGTTGGTTGAATTGTTTGAATGATTGATCTAAGTTTAGTGCAAAAGATTATTTTGTGTCATCATGTCGAATACACAGTTCCGTTCTCGAGATAGAAACCTAAAATGATGCCCATGATAACATAGACAAAGAACTGTAAATAAATTGATTACGTGGTGAAGAGCTAGTCTAATAGCAGAGATAAGACAATGTTTGCTAGGTCTTGATGGGACATATATAATATATAAAATAATTTAAAAGCACCATAAGATTTGCAGGAGAAAAAAGTGTACAGATACAATCCCTTTACAGAAGTCAGATACAAAATGAATATTTTTAAATCTCTTTAGTCAGGCGAGAAAGACAAATGTTTGGGTTCGATTTAACTGAATTAATCAGATAAAGTGTCAGCCACTTCTCTCTTTTTAGAAAATCTTCAGGGATTTTGTGTCCAGAAGCTTACAACTCTACACTGATAACAGAACAGGGTTGGGCTACTATCAAGGAAACTGTTCATTTACCTCATCATTACCGAGCAGGAACGGAACCTACACATACTACATCGTTAGCAAACCAGAACTTGCTGATAATTATTCTTATCAGTTGGTCATTAGTAAGTTTTCTTTCAAATTTAAGATTAAAATCTTTCAACATTTTCATTCCCGGAATAGCAAAAAATAGCTTACATCAGAACTACTTTTGACTATTGCATACTTTTATTTATTACTAATTTATACCATAGTCATCATATTGTTATTGCACGCCTTGTTATAGCGATATGTTCTAAGAAAAGGATGCAAGAATAAGGGAGTGCTAAAACTGGCCGATAAATACATAATATATAAACAGGCAGGCAAACACATTCATACAAAGACACATATACTGGCACAAGCATAATTATACACCGCGCTATATATATATATCTAGAGAGAGAGATAAGAAGGGACCAAAGAAAGAACGTAAAAATACTTTTATTAATCTGACCAAATTTGTTTCTGCTATTAGAGTGGCTAAATATTTTTCTAACAATAGACTTGCTGATACATTCAGGATATGTACACAAGATTGTGCGACTATATCTATATTATAACAGGTAGTCCAGGTCAACTAGATATTTCGTCATGCCCAGCATTTGTCCCCGAGAATGCCAGTGTGACCTGCAAGTGTGAGGCAAACCCACCTGGAAGTCCACCTGGTGTCGTGACATGGGAGGGACACAATGACTCAGCAACACTTAAATTGCTCCACGTGCATCGTGCTGACAATGGCCGTATCTTTGTCTGCCATCTCACCTGGGCCACATTGCAATCAGCAGAATTTAAGCTCCAGGTTGCCTGTAGGTTATGTGCACTACTGTTATTTTATTTCTTTTTGTCCCAAAAATGTTGTAATCACAGTAAAACATATGATAAATAACGCAAAGTATGTTAGACAATTACTTACTCTCGTCTTCATTTTGCAGACGGTCCAGACCGAGCTGAGATATCAGAGTCAACCTTTCAGACTGGTGCTGGAGACACAGTAACAAATCTGACATGTAAGGCTTCCGACTATTTCCCAGACGTCCTCTACACGTGGAACATCCCCTGTCACATGGAGGTCAGAGTGGACAAGGCCAGTGTCTGCACCATGACCTTTCAAACTCCCGAGACTGAAGTCACGTGCACGGCAGTCAACACTCAATTTAGCACGTTGACAGCCGTTGCTGTTATGACCGTTTATGGACAAGGTATGCTGACTAAACGCGATTTAAATTGAAACTAGCTTTATTCCTTCTTCTATTGTGCTCATTCCTCCTTATCTGGTTCTGCTATACTATTTAGCTATCACTCAAGAAAGCCGTCAATTTTTCTCATCGAACCATCCAGCCAACAACCTTTATCAAGCAAGCATTAAAAATCATTGATCAAGCATCCAGCCATCATCATTATCAACCTTTTTCTATCATCTTTCCTTTATCATCTTTCCGATCTTTAGACCATTCCTGGAATTATCATCATCTATTTAATACGCATGTGCCGAATGCTTTGCACCCGCTTAGTGCCGCGAATTTCTTCAAAGAAGCGGGAACACTTGCAAACATAAACATTCACTAAGTTACTGTTAGCAGCTACAGTGTGGTGTACACTATAATGATAACAGTAGCACGTTTTCACACGTGAAAAGTGGAATGTTTGTAAACCAGACATTGCACTGTTATTGCGATAAACACAAGCACACAGAGAGAGAGAAAGAGAGGGAAACAAGGATGCTGCTTAACATGTGATTTTTACACAATGCGTTTTATTTATTAGCATTTTTTTAGATATTTTGGTTTGTACCTATTGTTTATTCGTCGAATTTTTATTGCTGTGTCCTGTCTTGAACTTTTCAAGCTCAACTGCTAAAAAACCAAGTGAGTAATCTTTTTTATATTGTTTGTTCCCAAGTATGTTATATCTGGTTTCTTCGCTCCAACCCATACAACGAAAAATGACATTAAAGATATCAATAGTAATTTACGTTTGGTAAAACCTTAATTATTTTGAATAAATTTCAGGTGATGCACATTAAGAAGTTTAATTGGGATTAGAACCCATGCAACTCATGCTATATCGTGACAAGTCATGTTTTTATTAATGAATTAATGGTCTATATAATTGTTGTTTCTGTATAACAATGACACTTGCCAAGCATAGTTGCGATTATGGTTTGGTGCTTTTGTTTCCAGATTATTGTCAATTAAAGTTAAATGAGCATCTTCATCTGGTATAAGTTAATGATTATTATTCATTTAATCATATTACACTGAAGACATTTTCAGCTTTGTTTGCTTTTATGTACATTACTGTCAGGTGTAGAGTCAGTTCCATCAGTAATTGATCAGTTTGCACAGGTTGTCTGGATCCATGCAAGCAAAATAAATGCTGCATACTTCTTCTACATTTTTATTTTCCTGTTTCAGTTGACATTTTGATTGGCCCACAGAAAACCGTAAGTCTGGTAATGAAAATCACACCCCACACACCCTGGGGTGCATCTGTTTATAAGTATGTGCTTGAGACTAAAGTTTGCGAAAACAAGACTAAGACTATATAAAAAAAACAGTTTTCAGTTTAGTTGAAGGCTGTTGGTATTTGTGTATTTCTGCTCAGTTTTGTTCACCTTCCTTGTGACTAGTAAAGACAGCTATAGTGTTTAGAACCTGCGTTCAGATTTAAGATAATACTTTAAATTTTGGTTCTTAAAAATATTGGAACTGGACATACTGCTTAGCAAGACTATCCAGAACAAGAAACAGTTTAATAAGAGTTAAAACTGGAATTAGCTATGGAGCATGATGAGGTCCAGTTCTATCATTGCTTTGTCGCTTTTATGTTATCTTTCCTGCAGTCTGGGCTTCTATTTTGTTTCAGCAAATTTGAAAGAAGAAATGACTAATGTACCTAAAAAGGTCAGCCGACCAGCGAGATGGTAAGAAAACATGTATTTAAAATTGCAGGTAAGCTTTATAAGTAAGCAACTTGATTTCATTTCACCTAGAAAGCAATTGGTAGCACCTTAATAAATAAAGGGGTTGTAAGCCTACAAGATTTTATGTAGTGAGAAATTTTGCATGTGTCTCATTTAACCATGTAGTTTGCTCTCTACTAGTGCTCCTGTGCAGGAATCTAAGACACCTTAACAATTATAGAGATAAATGTCCCATTCATTTGACAAAGACACTTTGATGTGATGATGCAGGGAGTATGAAGCTATAAATAAGTTGTTAAGAATGACATCTCAATAAGACACCATATGCTGTCAAATATTATTCTTTTTAAAAGGCAAGTACAGCCCGTATGCCCTGGGGACAACACCAGAAAAATGTCTGGTTTGTAGATTACATATCAAGTACACTTTTTGACCTCTCAATATGTTTTTTTTTTCTTTTGCATGTACTATACCACGTAACCAGAAAAATACATCAGCAACGGAAATTGTGTAAAGATAAAGAATTTATTTGTCGCATGTTTTGCATGTTTTTTTTTTTCATTCTAAAACGTAATATGCATTTCGTAATCTCATTTTGCATTCACTTAAAAGTTCAAGAATAAGAAAGCACAAACGCTTACGCTGACATATACACAAAAAGCACAAAAGCAGAGACTACGAACACAATATTCTGTATAAATTACCGAGTGGGGGATGTGTATACTAGCTTTGCTCTTGAATTGTGACTTGAATTTGAACTTATGAAAGCCTTTCCAAAGGGCGGCAACAATCTTTAAATCCACTCTTGCTAATCACACTCAGGAGACTAGATAAGTCAGAAAACAAAAACTCCACACATTTCCTTGATAATTTCTGTTGAGTTGGCATCTGTTTATGTGTCCTTAATGTATATAGCGAACAGAAGAGTTACATGAATCTTGGGCTTTAATTGTAAAATAAATTGGGTGTAGTACTTTTTTACTTTCATCTATACCTTAGTAAGACAGAAATAATGAGTGTCTGTCTGTGTGTGTTTGCAAATACATGCGCGTATTCGTTGTAATGACACGAATGTCGGAGTTTCGTGTGTATACCAACTATTACAATATAGTCGCCTCTATGAAATACACAGGCACATCTCTCTAGTCTGGTATTATCGCCAGACCGCCATTGTTCCTGCTGAATCATGTTTAGTTCCTGTTTAGTTGATATCTACTGTCGGTACAGACCCAGCTGGTGTGTAGATGAGAGCCACATCACGACACCTTGTAATCTTTATATCTTTCTTGGATGAATAAGCAGGCCTTGATACTACAGTCATGCGAAGAATCGTGTTTGCTACTCTTCTTGTTGCTGTTTGTTACGTATGTACGACAAAAGGTAAGTTTGTTTACGTCGTGTGTGTACATTTGTCTTTCTATTAAACCAATTAAGTTTAGTATCACAATGGTACTACTAGTTCGTAACTATGAGAAAGCAGATGCTTTTGTAACTGAGCACAGAACACACTAATCTTTTACTCTCTTGACGTATGCCATACACTTCTTACACAGGTTTTTCTCAATTATATATATAAAGCTATGTTAACTATAAAGATCAATATAGGTTTTTTTCCAAACATTTGCTGACAGTCTTACAGAAGTGATATACAACTGATTTAATAACAATTGTGAGAACATATTTCTGCATAAAGGATACTCACTTCTACAACAACTATCCTCTTACATAGTAAAATACAGACACGAGTTGTCTACGCTCATGGTCAGGACAGGATCGGTTTGAAGTCGTCGTTGTTACAAGATGGGTCTTAAGTTTGAAACTAGAAGTGTTAGCAGAATTAGAGTACAAAATCCAAATGGTAATCCGTTCCAAATTGATGGGACATGGGAGGAGAAAGACCTCTGTACTTTGAGCACACATTAGATACACAGTATCAAGGAATAAATGACACCTTTGATAATTAGCTTGAAAAATTTTTTTTAAGGACTTCTGTTCTCAAATCGGCGTTTCTGTCCTTAAAGAAAAGAAAGTTGCTTTGTATATGTTTTATTTCGTATGCACAGTTTCATAACTGAGTTTGGGATTTTATGCTAACAGGAGTAAAACTAAAAGACTGCACAAACAAGAAGTTAGAAATAAATGCAAACTCACCAGGACCCATCATTTGCAAGAGCATCACCAACAATGGCTCTGTTACATGGCGACACGGGGACAAAGCCATTCTCGGAGAGTGTAAATCTGACGGGAACTGCTTATTTTTTTTCCCTAATGAATACAATCTAACCAGAGAGGCGAACTCTACCGACAGCCACCTTCACTTTCTTGCAAACATTGTAGCAGACGACCGTGTTGAGATAAGTTGCGAAGACAGGCAGAGCGGAACCAATGATTCCTGTACACTCAACGTTAAGGGCAAGTTGTGTTCAATTTAAGATTGCTTTTACGTGATTGCAAAAAATTAAATTGACCACTTACTTCTTCAATTTTTGGTCACTGATACAATGATGTTAAACGTTTGTAAGCAGCAAGATTTTTCGTATCAAAAGCAAACATTATCTACGTGTTAAGTTTTCGTTGTTACAGTTAATAATGATATTGTTTTTTCCTAAGTGCTACTCTCTTGCCGCTTTCATGTTTTAGTATTCAAGCTCTTCTGGGAATAAATGTGGTCATGCAATGCTTATAGGTTTTAATATATATATAAGTGCGTGTTATAATGTCAGTCCTATATAACTGTCTTGACTAGGAATTAACTTTTACACAACTAAATAATGTTATTTAGATAAAAAATAATGTGCAAAGGACCGTCATATCTATTAATTGTATATTTATTTGACTGTGTTCATGGGAACATGTGAGCTAAATAGTTTGCAAATATTTCTTTACCAGGTGTAGAAATTACGAACTGCAGGAGCAAGAAGCTGGTAATATTTGAAAACTCATCTCAAGCAATCACATGCAGAAATATTCCAGACAATGGCATCGTTATTTGGCGCTCGGGAGCAGATAAAAACTATATTGGAGAATGCAGCGCTTTGGGAAAGTGCTTGAATAACAGGAGTGCCTTATATAACATCAGCAGAGAGAAAGATTCAGCAGACAGCCATCTTGTTATCCTTCAGAATCCGCGAGGTCTTGTTAATGCTCGCATCACTTGTGAGGACGAGTTAGGAAATACTACCGACACTTGTCAACTCGTCATCAGACGTCAGTCTCCTTCATTCTTTCTAACATTGGTATTTTGATACTTCAAAAAACAATGTGTCTGTTAATTATCATCTTGTAGCTTTGTAATGGTCTTATTTGTACCACCTTCTCTTTACTGCAGATTTTACAGTTCTCTTTTTTTCCGACAATTTATCTGTTTGCTACACTTGCCTCCTTTGGTTGTGGATCTTTGTGTTCAGGGAGTTGTGTTTGTAAGCGTTCGTCTCTTATTTACCTTTCTACATTGATGTCAACTTTTTGCTGTTATTTTGTGACATTCTTTAGTCTTGATTTTTTGTTGCCTGTAACATTTTAGTCTCTTGTGTATCTTTCTACACTGATGAAACCAGAGAGGGTAGATATAGAGAGGCTCCTTCTTTGTCCTTACTTGTTAAGAAAAGTGGTGACGCAGTTGCGTCCCTTCTAAACGTGATGCTACCAGAGTGCAGCCCCTCTATATCTACCCACTCTGATAAAACTACGCATAAGCAAAGTTTACAACTAATTGTCTCTTTGTTTCTTTTTATCTTTCGCTGTTTGATATACATTTCTACCTACTTTTGACAAGTGTTGAATGGCTTGCGAACAGTAGGGTTAGGGTTAACGTTCAATACTCTAGATCCTTGTTTGCAGTGAAGTGTCAACCCTTTGCTGTTACTTTGTGAAAAGATTTCATTGGACCTTTATTTCTTATCTAAGTTTTATCATTATTAATGACTATTGTACTATTTTAGGTCATCCGGTTCTTCGAAACTGTACAATAACCACCAATAACACGAACAGAATTGTGTCAGGTCACTGTATTGTAGACGAGTTCTTTTCGTCCGACAACAACACCCAGTGTCAGTGGACAATGAGAAATACGGTAAATGTTTTTGTTTTCGATAAAGAATCCCAAGAGTATGTGTGTGTGCGCGCGCATGTGAGTGAGGGATCTGTCGTATAACATGTATGGTTGTTTTATATAATATCATGGTGCTTTCTATGTGTCGGAAAGTGTGTAACAGTCGTGTAGTGATGTGTGCAGAATGTCTTTCTTCTCTCAAACAGTCGAATATTTTGCTACCCTCCAGTGTAAATGAATAGAATCTTACTTAAGTTCACTAAGCGCTGGTCTTTCGTCTACTTGCATTCTCCTGTGACTTTCAAAGCGGCTAAAATTACTGTGTTCATCTTCGCAGCAAGGGAATTAATTTTATTAAAGAAACGTTGACAACACACGCTTTTTGTGACAATTTACAAGCGCATTGTTTTTCTTGAACAATGTTTTAAGTCTGAAAGCAGTACGTTCTCTTTTTTTAAATAGTAGGTTTTTGTTTCCATAATTGTATGTATGAAAAGGTTACACACATGCTCGGGGATGCTCCTCCGATATCCGACAAGGAGACCCGAGAGTTTAGTAATTTCTAGGGCACATACCTTCACTGGGATTGTTTGATGCAACCCTCACCCAGGGTAGTATGTGTTGACATCCCATTGACTTGTCTACAGAAATTTAGCCAATGTAATGTGTAGTTCACTGTGCTGTAAATTCCGTATGTTTAATAGATTGTATTTACATGTAGACATGTTCTGATAATGAAGCTAAGCACGTAGCTGTGTTAATGTCTATAGTTTACATGTTTATGTATTAGGAAGTAATTTTCGGCCAGTATATTTCCTTAGAGTGATATACACTGTTAAGATGTTGAAAAATGCTGTAGATTGCAGTGAAGCAGCCACATAGACACAAGTTACTATTTTAAGATTTAAAAAAAGTAAAACAAAAATACATTTTTGTGTACATTCAATCACAGAATCATCAGAGTATTATTCGTTGACATTTTTTGTCTGTTGATATTTTTTAGTGGAACAAAGGCACTGTCCAAACACAAGACCACTTGATGTCCAATGTCTCATTCAACTACACGTGCCAGAGCATCTGGAGTTGCCGGGGAACATGTAGTTTTACTTCTCCACTGCCACACAACAAGGGAGTGTACATCTACACTATAATGGTTCTTGATTCCCCCAGCGCCACACTGTCATTAAACATTACCATTAGTGGGTTTTCTTTTTTTTTAATTACACTTTTATTAAAAATAGTCAACTTTGACTTTTGCTGAACCTTCAATGTGTTCCAAGCTGTTTCACATATACATCATTACTACAGATAATATATAATTCAATAAATGCAATAATTCTTTGATTCAAACGTTGGAAGATAGTTCTCTGGATTCTAGATGTAAATTTAACAGTAGGCAAAATGAGCTATGAAAGAATTTTCTTTTCCAGAAAGCCCAAACCTTTATCTTGGCATACTAAATAAACACTAAGAGGATACTACAGAGGACTTAACTAAAATGGGAATTAAATATTTTTTCTTTGGACTTTGTCGCAATAGTAGAGTACATTTATGTCAATTGCCAACATCCATTTCCGTATGTATATTTTTTCCCTAGAAACTTAGTATTTTTGTAATGAAAGGGGGATAATAGATACATGCATAGGAAACTCTTTTCAAGATAGACTAATGCTTAACAACTCACAAAGTGAACAGAAATAAGTTTAAAAATAAATGGCCAATTGTGTTGATAGCATCCTATTTTATGTTCTCTCTGTATGTTAGTTTGAGAAAATGTATGACTTAATGTATATGTATATTTCTTGATTTATACAAAATAATTGTTAAGATTGTTCTTAAAAGCCCTTGTCAGTGACAAAGAAGGGTAAAAAACTAGGTATTAAATTATAAAATAATGCTAGCACAATTCATAATTTTTTGTGAAGCTACGACCTTAAATCACTTACCTAGCATTTAATCTCCTTACATAAACATATAAGATATACAGGTATAAATGACAGTCCTTTATATGCTTCTACAACCTATGCCAGTGCTTACAAATCTTATAATTAAATTAAACATCTATGTCCAGACGAGGATGACCAAACGAGGTCTACAAACTCTATCCCTTCTGCGACTTCTCCACATACTGGTATGTCGGAACTTAAGTTAGTAAGCTATAACTCCTCTAGGATTTTAATCTTCTAACATTTTACAAAAGGACACAAATCATATTTATGTCGTTATTCTTTTTGTTATACTACTATTATACAGCGTTTATTTATGTTATTATTTACTTCTTCTAAAATTTTTAGTGGATAAGATCTTTGGGTATACACCAGTCCTTACTTTACATGCTTATCACTAGAACCTTTAACCCTTCTTATAGTAGTAAAAAGGCGTTTTATTTATTAATGTCTAGACAACGACTATCAAACGATGTCTTCTAGCGCTCTCCCTTCTAAGTTTTCCACACATCCTAGTATGTCAGATTCTTAGTTTAAAAAATATTTCTATATAAATATAAACAGGAGTACAAAAGATAGCATGTAATAAAATTACAATTCTACTGTCAATCTGGGTCGATCCACCTGTTCTGAAATTAAGTTGTTCAGCTTATTTTTGACATGATAAGTAGTTTTTAGTGTAAGATTTGCTAATTTTGCTTCGATTTTGACTGTGTATGATTAATTAGCCATCAGCAATTATTAACCAACTCTAGCCAAGATCATTATCAACCATTTTTTGTCATCTTTTCATCCGTCATCCTACCGTTCGACCGTCCGTCCGTAAAATTACAATCACCCATATAATCTGCATCCACTCCACCAGTCTAGTAAAACTTTATCTTGAGAATAAACTCACGTAGGCAGGTGCAATGGCAAACTTGAACTGTGAGCACTCATACAGGTAAGCAGGTAGAGTGTGGTCTACACTATGACGATCACACCAACACATTTGCACACGTTATCTTTAAGACAGACAGATCAAAGTGATTGTGATCACACACACACAGATAGAGAGAGAGAGAAACAACGATGATCTCAATGCATTGAATATGTTCTGTAATAATAAAATTAAAATTATAAATTTGCATCGGTTTTTACTAGCATGAAAATGTTTATTTATCGTCGGTGCTAGTTGCAAGGATCGTCTTCTTAATAGGCAGTAGAAATAGAGGACCGAAATGTTGATACTTCAACATGTAATTTTCTATAAACAACTGTTTACAATAGAACCAATTATGTGTCCATGTATAATTGCGCCCCCTTTTTCGGAACGGATGGTCAAGTGCAGTTATCCTGAGCATTACTTTTCGTTTTGTACCTATTGATAATTTTATCGAATTTTTACTGTCGTGTCCTCCTTAAACTTGTCAAGATCAGCTGCTGATAAACGAGTGAGTCATTTTAACAAACTTTTTACTTTTTCTGTATTGTTTGCTCCCAAACATTGTATGTCTGCTCCACCCCATAATAGAGACATGGCATTATCTTTGTTTTATCTACTCATTAAGTAATTTACATTCAGCTAAACCCTAAGTATTTTAAGGTGATTTTAATGTATAAGAATTTTAATTTGAATAAGAACTACTGAAATGTGTTGTCCTCATAATTCATCGTTTACCACTGAAATTATAAATGTAAATGCCTTTGGTTATTGTATATAAACACATTGGCTAAACATAGTAGCAATTATGCATTGGTATTTATATTTCAGATTATTGATTTTATTGTCAACTTATGGTGAAAAATACCTTTCTCTGGTAAAAGTTAATAATTGTTATTTATTTATAGTATTACATTAAAGACCATGCTTTTATGTACCATCTGATTATGAATCACTGTCAGTTGTAAAAAAAAGTTTTCCCAGTAAACTCACCTGTTTGAAGACACATATATAAAAAGATATCAAAGATATTGATGTTGCGTAGGTTTGCAACATTATTTTTTGTTTTCCTTTTTCAGTTGACATTTGATTGTTCTACAGATCAGCGTAAGTCTGGTAATGAAAATGTTACTCCAAGCACCCCTGGGGTGCAGGTATTGATAAGTATGTACTTTAGACTAAATTCTACACAAACATCGACAAAGATTTTGCCCACAAAATATAAACATAAACTTATGACATTAGTTTCTGTTTGGTGAAGACAGTCTGTATTTGTGTATTTTTACTCAGTTTTTTGCGGCACGACGTCCTTCGGACCAGTAAGTAAAGGCAACTTAAGTGATTAGTACCTTTGATCAGTTTACAATGACTTCTTGAGAATGTAAGTAAATAACGATAGATAATAATATTTTGAATATTTGTTTCTTGAAGATGCTGATCATTCTCCATGCTGCTTAACAAAACTATTCAGATTAAAAAATAAAGTTTTTATAAATGTTCAAATTGGGATCAGCTAGGAAGCCTTTGGTCTGATTTGGTCCTTGCTATAGTTCTTTAATGTCATACATCATGCACTTTATAGTCTGGTCTTCTTTTTTTCTTTCAGCCATATTGAAAACGAAAAAAAATGACTAATGTACCTAGAAATGTCAGCCGACCAGCCAGATGGTTAAAAACATGTATTTATAAATTGCAGTTAAGCTTAATAAACAATCAAGTTCATTTCATTTCACCTAAAGGGCAATAAGTAGCAACTCTATAAAGAAAGGGATAGAATCACACCATCACCAATCCGTGATACCTTAGCATGTAGGATGGGGAGGGGGTTATTACCCTTGTTTGTCTTCAGAAACAAGGATTGTCACCCTTTAATAAATGCAGTAACAAGCAATAGTTGTTAAAGTTCGACATGAATATTCATTGTAAAGTAAGAATTTCAGAAATCACCATGGGGGAGAAGAAAGAAGTAGAAGAGCATTGTCGTCAGAAGGTGTGTCTGTCTGGTCGACACCCGGTTCTCTGGGGGACAGACTCTGAATCGTCGTCAGCGTGGGATGTTGGCTCCATCAACCCCAAAGTTAACAGACTATAGTATTCAATGGAATTTAATCATACGAGTGTATATGTGTGTATGTGTGTGAGTGTGATCGTTCCCGGACGTTTTGTTTGTATTTGGATACCGATCTGAGATACTAGGGCACCTGTCACGGCTCCCATTTGAGAAACTGTATGGTTTACAAACCGAAGACATTTAGAACAAGGGAAGTAACTTTTGTTTATAAAAATTGAATGACTGTAAGGTTGAGAGTCGCTTATGACAATGATGTGGTATTTATATAAGTCAAGAGAGTAACTTATGTCATTCAGGTGCTTATCTCGTGTAGTCATTCGTAATATATATTTTATAAATTTACATGTATTGATGTGAGTTATTGAAATTTATTATCCTACCCTAAAAACAACACAAGTTTTTCAAATTATAGCTAATTTTAAACCCACTTACAGGTCTTTGTAATCTGCTGTAAGAAAGAACACGTGTGGGACGCAGTGTGTGACCTGTGTGCCGTTCCCAACAACATACTCATACTCGCTACTCCAGACCCCATAACGATACTGATTCAGACTAGCATATAATTAAAATTCATTCAGTAAGTTGCAAAAGTCAAATTATGGAAACAAGAAAGAAAGCTTTAGTTTACGGGCTATGGATGCAGGTAAACACAGCATCCACAGCCAAAAACTAGCGAAAAGAACTCTTCCTCTAGGACATGGCCACCATCCTCTAAAAGTGATAACACTTATAAATATGTCTCCCTAGTATAGAGAGGGCGAATGGTCATTCTATAGCACAGAAGTACTATCACACAAAAGCAAATGCTTACAGATACACAAATAAAAAGACACAAAAGCAGACACCACGAACACAATATTCTATTACAAACAACGAATACTGAGGTGGAGATGGTTGAACGTGTCTAACCCCTGTCAGCAGACTCTTGACTGTATGTATGTATGCAGTTTCCTGCTGACAGAATCTTTACAGTGACTATGATAAGCAGGCATCAATCAGATAGAGAGGCTTTAAAGATTATTCCCGACTTTCGGAAAGGCTTTCATAATTTTAAACTCAAGTAACGATTCAAGACAAAGGCGAGTATACACATCATCACGCGCAAATTTTGTTAGACACACTCTTGTTTATGTACACAGCATCTCAATAAACAAACACCGACACAAATTTCCCTCTTAATTTCTGTTGAGTTTGCATCTGTTTATGTGTCGTAAATATATATATATAACAAACAGTGGAGTTAGGTGAATATTCGGCTTTTGATTGTAAATTAGGTCTTGTGTAGTACTTATTTTCTCTCGTCTATACCTCAGTAAGACAGACAGAATATTTAGTGGAATGTGTGTGTCTGTGTGTGTGTTTGCGAGCACGCGCGTATTCCTTGTAATGACACGAATGTCTGAGTTCCGTGTGTCTATCAACTACTACAATATAGTCTCCTCTATTAAACACACAAGCACATCTCTCTAGTCTCACAAAATCGCCAGACCGCCATTGTTCCTGCTGAATCATGATTTCCTGTTCCACTTGACATCTACTGTCGGTACTGACCGAGCTGGTGTGTAGATGAGAGCCACATCAGCACACACTGCAATCTTCATATCTTTCTGTTAGCGTTGAAAACAATTGGCTTTGGTACTACAGTCATGCAGAGAATCGGGTTTTCTACTCTTCTTGTTGCCGTTTGTTTCGTGTGTACGACAAAAGGTAAGTTTGCTTACGTCTCGTGTGTTAATTTGTCTTTCTATTAAACCAAATAAGATTAACATCACAATGGTACTACTAGTTTATAAATTCGCGAAAGCAGATGCTTTTGTAACTGAGCACAGAACACGCTAATATTTTTACTCTCCTGAAGCATGTCATACACTTTTCTACAACAAATATCAGCTTACAAAGTAAATTACAGACACAGGTTATCCACTTTCATGGAGAGGACAGGATCAAACTGAAGTCGTTGTTGATGTGTCTTAAGTTTCGACCTAGAGGTGATACTAGAATCAGAGGGTCGAAGACGGATGGGTAAACCGGGCTCGGTAGGAGAAAGATCGCTGTCTACATGTCTTATATCTTAGCACACATTAGATATAAAATGTCAAGGAATAAATGAAACTTATGATAACGAGGGTTAAAAATATTATTTTATGAACTTAAGAACCTGTTATATGCTCAAATCTGTATGTAAAGAAAATATAGCTGTTTTGTAAATGTTTCATTTATTTTCATAACTGAGTTCAGGATTTTATGCTAACAGGAGTAAAACTACAAAACTGCACAAACAAGAAGTTAGAGATAAATGCAAACTCACCTGGACCCATCATTTGCAAGAACATCACCAAGAATGGCTCTGTTGTATGGCGACTCGGGCAGGAAGCAGGCGCTCTCGGAGAGTGTAAACCTGACGGGAACTGCTCCTCATTTTTTCCTAACAAAGACAATAAATACAATCTGACCAGAGAGGCGAACTCTACCGACAGCCACTTCGAGTTTCTTGTAAACGTCACAGCAGACGACGGTGTTGAGATAAGTTGCGAAGACCAGCAGGACGGAACCAGTGACACCTGTACACTCAACATTACTGGCAAGCTGTGTTCTATGATTGCTTTTACATGATTGGAAAAAAATAAATAGACAGCTAGCTTTCTGTCAGTGGTGCTAATATATTGTCAGCAGCAACATTGTTCGTATCACAGACGCACATAATTATACGTGTTAGTCGATGTCACAGTTAATGGTCATACCGCTTTTTTTCTAAGAGCTACTTTCTCGCCGCTTTGATGTTTTAGTATTCAAGCTCCTCTCAGAATACCTTTTGATCATCCAATGCTTTCAGGTTTTAAAAACTGTGTATGAGTTATAGTATGCGTCTTATATGAATGTGTTTGACTATCAATTAACTTTTACACAGCTAGATAATGTTTATTAGATAAGAGATAACATGCAAAAGACTCTCGGATCTATTGTTTGTATATTAAATTGACTTTGTTCATATGGGCCGTTGCGTACAATAGTTTGTAAATGTCATTTCTTTACCAGGTGTAGAAATTACGAACTGCAGGAGCAAGAAGCTGGTAATATTTGAAAATTCATCTCAAGAAATCACATGTAGAAATATCCCAGTCAATGGCACCGTTATTTGGCGCTCGGGAGCAGATAAAAACTATATTGGAGAATGCAGTGCTTTGGGAAAGTGCTTGAATAGTAGGAATGACTCCTATCACATCAGCAGAGAGAAGGATTCATCAGACAGCCATCTTGTTATCCTTGAGAATCTGCGAGGTCTTACTAATGCTCGCATCACTTGTGAGGACGAGTCAGGAAATACTACCGACACTTGTCAACTCATCATCAGACGTTAGTCTCTTTCTTTCTTTCTTTCTTTCTTTCTTTCTTTCTTTCTTTCTTTCTTTCTTTCTTTCTATCATTAGTATTTTGATAACTGAAAACAATATTTGTCTGTTAACATTTTGTAGCTTTGTAATAGCCTCACCTGTGCCACCTGTTCCCTTATTTCCCGAGCAGTTATATTTCAACACATGCATTTCACACGTTAATTTGTTTTTACTTTCTGTCATAATGAAGTTTTTTCGAAACGTTTAACACTTGTCGAGATCATTGTTTGCAGTGAGGTGTCAACCCTGTGCTGTTATCATGTAGCATTCTTTTCTTATCCTTGATTTGTTATCCTATGATTTATCATTTTTAACGACTATTTTACAGGATATGTTAAGAGCAGTGAGCTATCATACAGCGCTACTGAAGGAACAAAATAAACCAATTCAAATGATGGATTAATTTGTATCTCCACACATTATATCTTATCACATGTTATTTATTAGCTTATGTCTGATACAACAATTCACTAAAATTTTATAAACCAGGTATTTTTACAAATCCTATCTTTCCAAAATATGTTTCTGTTATTTCTTCAGTGCAAACCAACAAACTATAAAAGTTGTTTTTATTGTATGGCTACTCTAATGCATGTTCCACTTTTCTAGGACATCCGGTTCTTCAAAACTGTACAATAACCACCGATAACACGAACAGAACGGTGTCAGGTCACTGTATTGTAGACGAGTTCTTTTCGTCTGACAACAACACCCAGTGTCATTGGACAAGGAGAGATACAGTAAATGTTCTTGTTTTCAAAAAAAAAAAAGAATCCTAAGTAATTGTACTATGTGTGCAAGCGAGTGCGCATGTGAGTAAGTGATCTATGGTTGTTTTATATAATATCATTATCTTTCCTAGAAAACTATTCAAATACTGTCGGCAGTAAATGCTCTTTATTTTAATAAAAATTGCTGGTCTTTGTCTCCATACTTGCACATATGAAACAGTTACACTTAGAGTTAACCTTTACATGATTATGCCCGGGGTTGCTATCTCCATATCACTGATGGAGAGTCCTGAGAACTTCCGCCTACAGCCTTAGGCAGGAGTGGCTAGTCAGTGCAAGTGACGTAGGGGTACCCTAAGTGCAGTCAGACCTAAGGAGTTACCCTTAAGAAAGACTAGGGTGTTTAGTGTTTTTTAAGAGCGCATTCTAGGTATGTTTATTATGACCCATACCCAGTGTAGTGTGTTTTGACACCCCACATACGTGTCTATAAAAAGTTCACGAATATAATGTGTAGTTTTATGATGTCATAATACTAACGGCTTTTAAATGTACATCGCTTGAGATCATATGAATGAGAGTACTCTAGCACTAAAAACTTGAACATGACAAACAGCATACGAGAAAAGAAGTGGAAAGACCCGGGCAGACAGATGGTAAAGGACAGACGCAGAGAAACAGAGGAAGCAGGTCACAAACAGTAAGAACTGATATTAAGTTTCAATGTATTATCCGCCCCTATCGTGGATTTCCTTCCATAACTACTTACCACCGACCGCAACAAAAAACTTATAAGAATAGATGGTTGGCTTTATATGGCTCCGGCTTGGATGTAGCAACTGTACCCTAACAAATAAAAGTTTAAGACATATTTTTACTATATTGGTCGTAAACTGACCAAAATATTCGAATCTGATCTGTTGTCTCATATTTCTATATTTTAGGACAATATGAATATAGATTTAGGGAAGGATTGAATTTTGCTGTTCTTAATGTATCGGAAAATACAACTGTGTATTTCTTTCATCAGGTTTCTTTTTACCTGAGACCATGTGGATGATTGATATTGGCTTTTATTGTCTTGCATGTCCTACTATATGTTTGTTTTCATTTCTACAAGTGAAGAACAGAAAAATTAATGATTAAATTGAAAGTTATGAGCTAGGTATTTTGCTCGCAATACATTCGGTGTAAAACCACTAAAAAACTTTTTAAAACATCTAACACATAGTGCTATAGTTCGTTCGTCCGTAAAGCTGTGCTGTGAACTTTGTTTGTATGTTGTGATAGTGAGGAGAAGAATGTAGTTGTATGTGTCCATTCTGTGCTTTTGATTCTCGCTAGTGTAGATTTACAATTTTTTTATTTACTTACAGTACAAAAAAAATTTATGTTGAAATCTGCTGTTGATT
Organism: Pomacea canaliculata; assembly: GCF_003073045.1. Taxonomy (NCBI): domain Eukaryota; kingdom Metazoa; phylum Mollusca; class Gastropoda; order Architaenioglossa; family Ampullariidae; genus Pomacea; species Pomacea canaliculata. The sequence continues at coordinate 24,194,767 of NC_037596.1, read as the reverse complement.
GAAACAAAAAGCCATAATTTATATGCGTCCTACTATTTTTTTTAAACGAAAGAATAAAACATAATATGATATTTTTGTATTTTAATCACGGAATCATCAGATTATTTTATTAATCGCTCACATTTATTTAGTCTGCTGATATTTTTTAGGGGAACAAAAGCGCTGTCCAGACACAAGATCACTTGATGTCCAATGTTTCATTCAACTACACGTGCCAAAGCTTATGGAGTTGCCGGGGGACATGTAGTTTTACATCTCAACTGCCACATAACAAAGGAAAGTACATCTACACTATAATAGTTCTTGATTTCCCCAACGCCACACTGTCATTCAACATTACCATCAATGGGTGTGAGTATTACACGTGTCGCTTTATTATAAACTTTTTATTATTTTAAGAAGTTCCTTCCTTAGTATGGTTAAACGGGAAAAGACATAAATAGTGATAAAATATATTTTTTTCAAAGTACATAGCAATGTCTTTTTTTAAAGTGTCTATTTCGAGATATATATATAGGTGATTACTACCCCGTGTTTATCCACCTTTTAAGTCCAGATACTATGACAGTAGTCTAGCATTAAAATTCTGAAATAATCAGTATGTTTTTGTTATATATTTTTTTGGTATAGCTGACTACTTTCAAACGACACCTGTCTCACCTGAGTCCACTTCACCTTCAGGTAGTCTGAGATTTCTTTAATTAGATGAGTATCCTATTAGAGTTTAATTATAAAAGAAAAACATATCACAACTTAATAAGTTTGTGTGTTTGTTATACATTTTGTCAAGGTGACCTTTTATCTCATTCTTCTTCACCTTCAGGTACGTCCGATATAATGTCTTTATTAGATAAGTATCCCATTACATATTAATTATAAAAAAAAATATTGCAAGGTAACAGTTCTAACTCCTTTTAAACACGTTCATCAGAATCGATGAGGTCTACATCGCCATGTAATGTATGTAAACTCTCAAAAATCCGGGATATCCATCAATTAATTGAAAAAGAAATTTGACCAAAGTGAGGTCCTTTTATTAGTCTCTGATTACCTTTCACATCCTTTACTGTTTCTGGGGTCAAAATCTTACTCTCTGAGACCGTCAGAAATCTTGGTGTCATTCTCGAAGCATCATTGCTTGATTCTCACATGAATGAAGTTTGTACGATTATTTACCTCAAGCTTCACAGGGTCAGTCACATCTGACCCTTCCTGTAAGTCACTGCTACCATAAAATTATGTGTCTTTATTTGGTCTGATTCCTAAAGATCTTTGTTCGTCGATCTTCTTAACCCCGCTTTAACGATCTTCACGGGTCTTCAAAAAATGTCCAATCTGTTTACTTATGTACACCACTCGTTTGCATGCTTCATTGGCTGCCAGTGCGAGCATGCATTCATTACAAGTTTGTCATACTTTGCTACTGATGTTTATACTGCTTCGCCCCATTTACCTGAGCTCCTGACACCTAGCCCCTCCTATAGTCGGTCGAGTCAGTCTACCTGTGTCGCCTTCCTCCCTGTGCCGTTCATTACACGGGAGACATCTGACAAACATTATTTTGGTTTCTTTGTTACCTTTTCAGTGCATCGCATGAGCTTATGTCAACAAAGTAAAACGCCTTTCAAAAATTATAAGACTGACAGATTAATAACAATTTTATAATAAGCAGATTATTAAAAAATAGAATTAATACATAGTAATTTTATTAATTTTTATGATATATTCTTAAAACCTGTGAAGAGTAAATAGTTTGTTTTAAATGTTTTTAATACTTAGGAAAGATTCTCTATAAAAGAGCATACAATATTTTAAATGATAAATATGTTATTTCTACTTCTGTCTAGATGACGAGAACCAAACAAAGTCACATCAGGGTATGGCGGAATTTAAATACCACACTTATTTTTTTTACTCCTAGCTTAATTTTGTTATACAAAATAAAATTTGTAAAATTATTATTCTTATTGTTGCTACTTTCACAAAGAGTTTACGAATCTTGAAATAATTTCTATCTAGATGACAAGAACCAATATCTACTAATGCTATACTTTAGTCTCTTTATTTACCTTCGGGTAAATACTGTTAATGTCATCATCCGATAAAATTGTCTAGAAGAAGGGTTTGAAAAGAAAACCTTTATTAAAGCGAGTACAATTTTCGAAATATTATATGTGTTATTTCTATTTTGTGTAGATGACAACAACCAAACAATGTCTACTGATGCTCCTTTTTGTACTCCTTCACATTCGGGTAAGACGGACGTTTCATTATTAGTTCATTATTAGGAGTGTTAAACTGTAATATTAGAAGTAAAACCATACATGTATTTTATAAATACTTACCAACCTAATTTTATGCTAAACTACTTTCTTTTTATCCCGACTGAAAAAGGTGATAACAATATACAAGTCTACACAATCGAGATAAAAAGACAGTTTAGCATAACAGTTCCGAAATAATAATTTTTTTTAATATAATTTCTGTCTAGGTGAAGACTTTCCAACGACAGCTATCGACCATTCATCTTCGTCGCCTTCAGGTACTCCGAGAAAATTTTAGTAATAAATGGTTAATAATTAATTGTATAAAATTATCTAAAAGTCGGGTTTAAAAAGACGCATACTTCTAATTTCCAAACATCATTTTTCTTACTGCCAGGTATGTCTATTAGTGAGTTACTGTAAATGTTTGATGCTGAAATAAATTAATAAGGGTAAACATTATATTACTTAGATAAATTAAAGTAAACGAATGAGATGAATGCTGGAACTGGTGTGTTGAAATCAGATTTGTCGGTTATTCTTACACATAATCATCATCGTCATGATTTGGTCTCTACTAAAAGAATTGTTGGTGACCAAGGACAGGTTTGTCTGCCCCTTGCCCGTCATTCACTACAGATACACACATAATAGAACAGCAGTTAGCATGCAATGATAATAATGAAACTAAATATTAGTCCTTTTGTTTGGAAGGTGGCCATTGTTGTCGTCTGTTTTAACCTACTTTACTAGAGATCTTTCTTTACATTTTACTGTATGAGGTTATTTCTCTGTTTATAATTTATATATTAACTACATCATGTTTTTTTATGTTCCTGCAGAACCGTTTCACACTGTAATCTCGACGCCAGCTCAAGAATCCCCATCTGAGGGAAACTCAAGCCAGCTAGGTCTTATATTCGGCATTTTGTTAGCTTTTGCAATTCTCACCACAGCATCGACTGTATTTTTTATCTTCAGGCGGAGAAAACTGCAAAGACAAAGTAGGCAACTGTTACACTCAAAGTAATACTCTTCAATCTGTCCATCCCATCACACGTGATAATTATTCATTTCCTATATGATCCTAATTTAGTTGATTTAGTTTTACTTTGTCTCATTCTCAGTTTTAAACTTATTTACCTCACGCCATTTTTAAATTCTTTTTTCAGGTCGAAGACATCTGGAGACTGCATCAACACAACGGGAACAAGGTTAGCACGATTAAAAGAAAAGAAACTGATTAAATAAAAAAGGATAATGAAAACAATTTATAAAAACGTGTTTAAAAGAATTATTACTTTACTAGTACAACAATTTGTATAAATGCTCTATTTTATATCATAATATTATCCACAATTATCATTTCATCGGACGTTAACTATAAATGTTCATGTTTGTGTATGATAAAATTGTTATTTTGTATTTTTATTTTAAACTTTCAGTATAATAAGATGATAGTTTATTATCTTTATTAGAGTCGTGTGTAATGACTTTTTAGTAGGTTAACCTCGCACTATGGTATACACATTTAGCTAAATTTTTGTTATTTTGCAGAATTTGAGGAATTTATCAACGATGTGTATCAAAGTGCAGATCCAAGCTTAATACAACCGTTACAAAACACGTGACCCAAAACGACTAATGGAGATTTTTAAAAAATATCTCTCATTGAACATTTAAATAAAAAGTTTTCATGCTGGCCCCTGCACAAAGCATTTTCTCAGCTTCAAAGGCTGATTCTAAAATAAGTTCATCCTCACTGCACATCCCTTTTTATTTATATAGAAACGTTTGTTGACTTTTAATAGATATAAGCACCCACTGGTCTGAACAAACGTATACTGCTGTACACTGTAAATATTATTTTAATATAATCAGTAAGAGCTATAATAGAGTCTGCATCCTTTTGCCTATTGCCCACTCTTGTATTGACTGATGTCATTTCTATATATAATATATTTATTTTGCTGCGTCTATAGTTCTTTCGACTGATTGTAAATTGTAACGCGGTATAATAATTTTATGTTTATGTTTGCTCCATATTTGTTGACCTTTCATCTGAAACATGTGCAGGTATTCCAAGATATCTTTATTATAAAATGTTTTAGGATCCTTTCATAATCAGGCAAAATTTTCTGATTTTTTTTACAAGCCCGATGCTTCTGATTTCCCTTATCTATTTTTATTACTGCCTAGAATGTCTTTCAGTGGGTTACTTAAATGGTTGATGCAGAAATAAAGTAAGAACGGTCAACATTATGCTGCTGAGATAAATTAAAGAAGAGAGATAAATGGATTTAGGGTATCAAAATCAGATTTTTTGCTCATTCATACCCATCATCGCTATAGTCGTCGTCAAATACGCACCCGCATTTCAAGATCTCATGTCCCAATTAGTGTGAACAGTTGTAAGGTGATTTAGGCACAAGTAAACAGTTTCTGTGAACAGCTACTGGGTTGCTTGCCCCTTGCTCATCATAGACTATAGATGGACTCGTGTGAAAACAGCAGTTAGCATGCAATGATAGTGATAATGCTTAATTTTTTACATTACCATTGCATTTAATGTTAATGTATGAATCTGCAAATCGAGAATTTTTATTGTTACATTTTTGGTTCTGAAATGGACTAATTTATTAATTTATTTGTGATTACTACTAAAACTTCTCTGTTTTCAAACAATAACATTTTGATAATTATACAGCTGTTTCTTTTATTTGAGATATATTAAATAGTAATACACCTAAAGATATTTTTGAATTGCTTTTTGGTTTGTTGGTATGTTTTCCTGACTAAAGACAATAGAGCACACTGTATAACGTGCATTGTTTACTCTAAAATTGTGTTAAGAGACACAAACACAAAGAATGACAAATACAAGAAAAGCACATCTGGAAATTAAAAACAAGGATTGTAAAAACCGGTGGGAAAGTTCCCTACAATTTAGAAAATAGCAGAAGCAGAATTTTTATCCTCTCAAAGCCCACAAAGAGAGGGCACGCCAACATAGGACGAACATATTATGGGTTAAACATATCCCCAACACTACAAAAACGAAGAAAACTCAATTTCATAAAACTATTGAATTAAGTAAGTAACCTGGAACAAACCACAAAACAAAAGCAGAAAATATTTCTGACATTAGCCCGACTCCAATTTATATTAGAGAGGCATCTTTATAAAAAAGAAAATGTGGCTGTAGGAAGACAGGCACCTGAAAACCCATCGCCATCCACCCAGCCTTGACCGTGTCCAGTTACCTGCAAATATGACTTCTTAATGAAAATACAGCAGGTTTGTGATGTGCATGTAAATGTGTGTGCACGGAGTTGACAGTAAGTTCTGACATCTGACATCTTGACAGACTGACCTGAACTGACTGTTATCAGCTGCTCGCCAGCCTCCTCACCTTTTCCGTCATCATTTCCGTCGTCTCAGGTCTGGACCTCATTTAATCACATTATCGTTGCCCACATCTGACAACCTAACTCCCGAGGTGCATCACGGTCCTTTCCTCGACAACAGGCAGTCTCGTGCTTCCATTCTCGAAGAAGTTTTGCTGGCGAATCCTTTTCTCTAGCAGCCATGCCCGGTGCTCTGATATTCATACTTTCGGTGATGTTTGTCTCTGTTTGCAAGGTACAAGGTAAGGTTTTTTGCGGCATTAAAATTTTACTTTATTATTATTTATAATCTTTTGGAAAAAACAACAATTATACTCGCACACATTACAAAGGAAATTCAAATTGTCTTAGTCAGCACTTTGACTAGCTGACATCTTAGAAAAATGAAGGTGATTAAAAGAATTAAGTAGTGCGGGGAACAAAACCTATTTGTTTTCTTTAGAAAAAAGTTAGATCGTTTATAAAGAAGGTTCTTCAAACAAGGTATCATTAAAAAACCGAAGACAAATATAAAGTTTGAAATAGGAAGATATTTTGACTATGAAAATTACAATAAAAATGACCAACTTTATTAAGTCCATTACACAGATATACTCAGATTTTTGTGTCAATTTTGCATTTGTTTATTTTTCATGTGGCAACAACTGTGATGGGAAACGCTTTGTTCATAACGAACAATGAAGAAGTCGGCGGTAACAATAATGATACAACAAAAAGTAATGAAATATTATCTACGCCGGTTTCAACTCTTTCGGGTATGTTACAGTTATTTTTGTAGTCAAAAGCCGATTTTAGTCATATTTGATGATATCTAGGGAAAGATTGTTACAATAACAACTACAGTAACAATGACAAACTTTAGTAATACCAGTGAGCAATTATACTTAGATTATATTTTGCTTTTTTTTTCTTTTTCATGTTGCAACAACTGCAAAGGAGAAGACTTTGTTAATGACGACGAATATGAAGATTATACAACAAGTATTGAATCTTCTACGACGGTTTTTAATTTGTCAGGTATGATCAACAGGTTTTCTGTATATTAACTTTACTTCTTAGCAAAAAGGAAGACATTTATTTAGTAATGTCCTAATGGTAATTAATCTTCCTTAAATCCAATTTTTCATTTGTGGGTCACTTTTCTGTAATGTCTGGAGCACCTGTAATGCCTTTTATCTTGTAAGTTTTGTTTGACTCATTTAAAGGTATATACATGACAAGGTAGCATCTTTTAAAAGTGTATGTGATTCATGTATATAGATATCCATAGTAAGTAAGGTTTGCACTTTAAATGTGCACAGTTTACATACAATACCAGCTGAAATAGTATAAGGTGATCATAACTAAACTAATGCGATGATGAATGATTAGAGTATGTAGAATGAAATAATCTTTCCACGTAGATGTGAATTTATCGTCTGTTGATTGATTGTGTCTGACTGGTTTGATGTAGTCATGGCAACTATCATAAAATTCTGTAGTCTAAAGAGACAGGATATTTGTACAGGGATGTCTTATGGACACTCTACAACTAGACAGACATTGAGCAAGAAGCTGAGTACTCATGGCCATTCTAATGAAACCTCGACTGTTGAAGCATCTCATGGTAAAGGCTCAACTGCTGAAACCACTCATCATAGGTCTGGTGTCCATAAAATCTCGACACCTAACAACTCGACCACTAAGAACAAAGACTCACACCATAATGCTTCGACTCATGTGGGGCTCATTATTGGGATTACAGTGCCTGTACTTCTCCTCGTCGTAGTCATTGCTGTATTCTTTCTAAGATGTCTTTGCAAAACAAAAAGTAAGTCCAAACCCATTTTTACTAAAAAAGATTTTTTTCAAAATTTTGTATTTACAGTTTATTGCAAGTTTATGGGATTATGAACATGCACATTTACTGTGAAATGCTTTGCTTTGTAAAATTTATCCTTTTTTTAACCTTCTTTAGAGGTAGACCTCAAAGAACATGTTTATGCTGTTGATGGAGGAGACGAAAACATGAGACGGCAATACATTGGCAATGAACAGCAAAAGGCAGTGGGCACAGAACAGGATCCCATGATTGTTCGTCTGGACCATACAGCACCCCTGAGTGATAGTGGAGACTACATCAAACTTCAAAGCTTCCGAGATGAGTGCCTAAGCATCCCAGATGCAGAGCAGACAGATATGAATATTAATGGGGATCAGGTTGAGCCTCCTTGTATAAGTCACACTGACATAGTCACTTAGAGATGACCTTTGACTCATTTTGTATAGTCTTCGCGACGAGGCTGTAATCCACGTAGGACAGGATGCCAATGATGAATTATTCATGTTGACAGTTTGGACACACTGGCAGTTGGATTAGAGTTCAAACATCAAGAGCAAAGTATTACAGACTCGAAGTAATATCGAAAGGAACACAGAGGTCTTCCAGCAAGTTACCCATTATATCAAACTCTTGGAAATAAGATTATTATTTTATGATTTAAATATGAACCATGAAATCGAAATACTGACAAAAATAACACTATGTCCTGATATATATATATATGCTGCTGCTGCTGCTGATGATGATGATGATGCTGCTGCTGCTGCTGCTGCTGCTGCTGCTGATGATGATGATGATGATGATGATGAAAGTAATGTTTACTTTGCTACTAGGTTTTTATCAGAAACAAACGACTCAAACATCTGCTCCAAAGATTATATTTATCTGTCAATATTTTTAGATACTCTTTGCATTTACTGCATTATGTTTTTTGCTCTAAACACAATTTCGTTTCGAAAAAGTATTTTTTTTCTTATTTTATTATTTTGGAATGTATTTGACTGATATTTTTTTTCAGTTGCACACAACTTTGCAAGTAATTAACATTAGCAAAGTATATCCTGTTATGCAAGAAGTTTCAAATTGTTTAAGTTTTATTGTTTGCTTACATTTTATGCATCTTTGACACTTATTTTTAAATTTCGATTTACGTGAATGCATATATATCAGCATCAAAGAATGTTAAATGTAAAATCTTTTTAATTTTTTAAAAGTGAGATGGAATTAAGATTTGTAACTGATACTGCGCTTGTGATGGGTGTATGCAAATGTGTCACAATGTAACATACGTTGTAAAAATTTAATTGCTGATTGAGTATTCATTAAACAATCATATGTTTTCAGTAATATAAATATTAAGATGTATAGTTTTTTCACTTACGAGTTGTGTGCAAGCAATAAATAAATTATTTATTAACCAGTTTCATACTTCATGAGGCTAGTCTTAATCTTCATTTATTGGAAATCCGTGGATCAGTAACAATATTTACAGCTTTTCCTTGCGTGTACGTGTCTGGGTGTGGTAAAGTGCATCATGTCGGCATGTTTATACATCCGGGGATTTAGACAAAGGAAGCTGGGCAGTCAACGCCTTTTATCCCTTCCCTCCTCTCGCCTCCGCTCACCCACCTCAAGTAATGCGATTTGTTCGCGCGTGCCCAATAACAACTGACAACACAGTTGTACACATAAAATTAATATTAACAATATAAGAAATATTAAGCTGAGTGTTACAAATCACCATACAGATATATTCATTAATAGAGTGACCTTAGATCAGGTCAGTGAACTTTGAGTGTAACAAAAGAACATTTCTCTTCGTGGCTCTGACTCCCGTGGTCAGGGCGAGCACTTCATCTGACGTCCTCAGGTGTGTGCACCTGGACAGCCTCACACACAGCTGTCATCATCTCCTCTATTACAAGGACTCTATTGTAAATGTCCACGAACTGTAGAACAAGTGTTCAGCGAATTGCACACAAAATATTTCCCCTACATGCTACAGTAGTACAGTTATTGAAGTATATTTTATCCACAAACATGACACCGCAAATTCAAGATCGAAAGATATTGCAGTTCCGTGATGCTTCAACACCGGATCCTGCTGAATGCGTGCAGTCAGTAAGATAAGAGACAAGAGTGTACACCATGCACAGATAAATGTTAGGATTGTTGAGAGAGCAGTTACATGCAACAGTTTAGTGCAAATGTAACCTAGTAGTGAAGTTATCATGTGACAGCAACAAACTTCCAACACACTCAAAGGCAGGAACAGCCAGCGGGCGTGCGACCCTTGAATCCAATGGTTTGTACAACGGCTGCGTCATCAGGACAGTCTCTTCTCAACTTCTCTTATCTCCGCGCTCTTCTCTTCCTTTGGTTGGTTTATTTAGTAAGAAAGTACTTCCACCACTATGGGGAGATAGGGAGGGAAAGACAATCGGATTACCGGGAGAAAACCTCCGACTCCCAGGCCTGGCATCACATACATAAAATGTCCCGAGACGAGATCTGAACCCTGAGCAGTCCCCTGCAGTGGTGACAAGCAATGTTTTAACCACTACACTACCACCCCTCCCCTCGAATCTCCGTTGTTGTTGTTGTTTGTTGTTGTTGTTGTTGTTGTTGTTGTTGTGTACATAAATATTAGGAATTGGCACCCGTAACCCTAGTAATTGCAGACAAGATTATTTCTAATACTGAGAGGAAAGCAAATTAAACGTTTGCAGAGTTATATTGCCATCTACTTCCAAATACTTTTATGATAATAATGTTGTCAGTGACAACGATTATTTGTTATTTTATTGTTCATAGTCTAACTTTCAATCAGCAATCAGTTTATACTGTATTTTTTTATATAAAATCAGATATTTCCTAGTCTCCGTTCTTACGACAAATGCTTAATGTCAAAGTTAACCCTCTCTGCGATCTGTTAGTAATTTTTCGCGGTAAAATTTCTTTGATGCAAATTGTAAACAGTTGCTGCAGTGAACGAATTTATTGTTGAACTGCAAGTGAATTGCCAAGTTCCGCATTTGTTTTGTTTTCAGCACAATCTATACTTGTGGTGAGGCTAGTTTAACCACGCCCATACAACCTAAATGTCTATGTTGTCCTGCCAAAGTATCGAGACAGTCTAAACTTTAATTGCATGCTGAGTAGTAAGAAACTGGAAATGTTTTCTTGTAGGAAATATCTGATTATTGCATTGTTTGCTTCTCTAGGTATTTTGGGAAAAAATGAAGGTAAGTTTATTCTGTCTCAATTTTTTTTGTTATAAGCACACTTAAAAACTGATTTTGATACTTATTGAAATAAAGATAGGATAGATTCTAGTATAAAAGGTATCGAGAATTATTCATTTGGCACTGCAATCTTATGATGATAAAAACACGGAGTAAGAAAATGAGACTTGTCATTAAATATTTAATCACAGAATGAGATTTGCTGTTGAATACCAGGTCACACAATGGAACTTTTTGGGAAAGTCTGATGTGCTATATCTTTTAAAAGTGATAAGTTAAAGTTTTCTTCCATATTTGTAATCAAGATCTTGAGAAAAATATTACCATATAACTTAACCAAACTACAAGTTCCCTGTAGTGCACAGATGCAGATTTTATTTACTCTCTCACTGTGCTGTTGTATATGCCAATCACACATTCATTAAGCTTGTTTTCCATAAACAGGTGTTAACATAATAAACTGCACGATCGCAAAGTTAACTGTGTATGAAGATGCACCAGAACCAATCACATGTAGCAGACTAACAACAAACGGGACTAACATTTGGCGACATCATGACGATCAGAAGATAATAGGAGAGTGCAGTGCTGAGGGGAACTGTACAAATTATTTCAACAGGACCTGTTGGCTCAGCAGGGATCCATTTTCAACTGAAAGTCGACTCACAATTATCAGTGATTTTCGAGAATTCAGCTCAGTCCGCATCAGTTGTGAGGACAAGGAAAGTAAAACTAGCCACAGATGTATAATAATTATTAAACGTTAGTATTGGCAGAATTTTCTTTTACACCTTCAAACTAATGCAACATTTGCGTATGTGTGCTTGCTTTCTTTCAATGTATGCAACATATAGTGTTCACTTCACTAACAATGCTGGCCAAAAAGAATATAAAAATCATGGAAAGGCTTTTAGTCTGCCTATAAAAGGGCGTGTGTGTGTGTGTGTGTGTTCATTTAGAGAGAAAAAAGGGGGAAAAAGAAAGGAGAGAAAAAAGAAATAAATGGCCTGAAGTATTTAACGCCAATGAACCACTAAAATAACAAACACTTATAAAAATAACTAATATATTATAATAATCTATTGTATCTAAATGGTAATAATCATAAGAGGGCAGACATCAGTGATTAAAGATCAAACTCCGTAAACAATTATCATTTTAAATTGCATAGTAAAAATACTATCAAGACGTATGTTAGTTTAAAATTCTATTTGTTTTACAGAATTAAAAAAAATGTCTTTGAAAGGTTTATGTTTCCTATGTACTTTTACAAAAATACCGCATCGCCAAAATCTGGTCTTGAGGTTTTCTGTAACAGGTCAGCCTGTTCTCAGTGACTGTCAAGTACACACGACCAGTGGAAATGTTTCTGGATCTTGTTTTGCCGACAAGTTTTTCTCATCTGATGGTCATTATTCCTGCAACTGGATGATGAAAGGTCCGGTATGTTCCTATGAATGCATTTGTGTTAGCAAGGGTTGCAAAAGACAAGAATAAACATATGGAATAAAAACTTCGTACAAGCCACGCATCTAAACGAGGGCATAGCCGCTTGTTTCAACATCAACTGACAAAAGTACTCAAAGTACATCTTATAGAAAATTAATTCACACATCCATTTTCTTGTGTAGGAAGGGCAAAGGAAGCGGATTACACCTGGATTTTGGGGAAACACAAAGATCTGCAACAAAGACTACTGCTGGGGGACTTGCTCTTTCTCACATCCTCTACCTCAGGAGAAGGGAATATACAACTACACGATTATAGTCCTTGATTCTCCTAAAGGAACATTCTCGCAGCAAGTTATCATACGTGAGTTTTGTGCAGACTTTGCACTTATTGATGCTAGGAATATGTCATTTAAGAGTAGCACTTCCCCTTCCATTATTTAGAACAAATATGTATCCTAATTTTTCTTAATATTTTGAACAATGTTGTGGAAAAATATTTGTGGCATTAAATGGTGCCCACTAATTTAGAAAACTATATATTCTTTTTTCGGTTTTTTTCCTGTAAAAATGTACTTCTTATTATATTCTCAATATATTTTAGTATATTCTTAATGTATTTTTATTATATTCTTGATGTATTTTTATCATACTCTCAATGTATTTTTTATTAAACAATACATATACAAAACATAAAAAAACCAACCAAACAAAAAAACAAAAAAACAAAACTATCGCATACATCAATTTAGATAAATAGATCAACAAACGTATCCCTGACAATGTACACAAAACTTTCATCCACCTTGTCATACCTTAGCCCAGCGGTTCTCAACCTGTGGGGCGCGCCCCCTCTGGGGGGGGGGGGCGACGTGCTTAAAAGGGGGGCGCGAAGGTGGTAATTTTTTTAAAGTGTCTTATACCGGTATTAGTGAAATTAGCTTACATTGCTGGCTAATGAGGGCGCACGGATGTACCTTTGTTTGTCAGGGGGGCGTCACAAGTAAAAGGTTGAGAACCGCTGCCTTCGCCTATCAAAGACCAGCTGACATTATAGAAACAGCATAGGTTGTAGTGGTTTGTGTTTAACATTTAGTTGTAGCTTACATAAATACACGTCAATGAATAACATATTTCAGGCACTCCACATATTTCAACCATACACTTGACTTATACTTATTTATAAACATATGATATTAGTTACATCCAAGGTATAGCTCACCTACATATTATCTTCAAGTATATAAATGTTAATTAACTCATTCGCTACAAGGGGGTTCAGCGAGGTCAAATCCCCTCGTCTGCACGTAAGTTCACCAATTTAAAAAAAATCATAAAAAAATAACTGTAAGAGATAGAAAAACATTAAACTAATAATACGAGATCAAACAGTGTGAAACACAACTGTTTACATCTGAATCCTGCATGAACAATCACTTATTAGGTAATACAAAACAAATAGCAGATATTAGATTGAAAATTATTTTTGTGGTTGAATCACTGTATGGGCTGCGGTCGAATCGACTGTCGGCAGTGTTTGAATCAACTCGTGTTGTGGTCGAATCGGGAAAATCAAGCTGTCCCCACATCCCTACCCCTACCCGCCACCCTCTCCTCTCTACATCAGGATTCTAGGTTTTCACAGTCCGTCGGCATTTCCGTGGCTCGAGAAGTTCAAACTTTACAGAATTCACAACCTTTTTTTATCTGTTGGAGCTGGTAAGTACATGCAGTTGTTTTATCACATCAAACTTTAGTCTAAGAGAAACACAAATTTTATTTTTAAGCAAATTCATGGCGTTTATAGCACAGAGTAAAATGCTAAATACTTTGCATTATTGTGAAAAAGGTATAGCTGACAAAAAAGGTAAGGTGGTCATTCACACATTTTGCAAGTTTTATGCAGTTTTATTTTATGGAAGTGTGTTATTTGTTGTTTCTTTTGTGAAAAAAAGAAAGAAATTGTAATTTCCCTACAAGAAAAGGTCAAGTATAAGCTTTCAAGATTTGTCAGTAACTGTCATTTCAGAAGACATTTGCAGAAGTCATTGAACGAATACATTTGCATTATTGTATATTTAACAACTTATGAGTGATTACATAATTGTTAAATATGACAATGCAGTTGTTTTGATATTATGTTAAAATGAAGATACGATTAATAGCTGACTATATGTGGTCTATTTCTTAAGATCCTTTAATGGTTATAGGAAAAAAGTGTACATTGTTTCGTTGTTTGTATGTAATGTTGCTTTATTCATTTCTAAGACTTATGTAAGTGTCATTGCTTTGACTTAAATTTTCAATTAACATCAGTATGCTGATAAAATATTTTAAATATGTAATCCCTGTATTTAAAGGAAACACTTTAACTAAGTGAAAACTTGATTAACTGATAGCATGGTGGTGCTATTACAATTGTTTCACCGACAAGTCAAGGAATATATGTAAATAGAAAATGTCGAGCTACACAGGGATGTTTGCTGTATTTTCAGAATGGGATCAGGGCTAAACCAATGCAAGAGGATAACTTTGAGGTAAATGGGATTCCACCATCTCTGCCTGTGCAGCCCCTTTTTACAGAAGTTTAATAATTCAACATTCAACATATTGTAAACATCCAGGCTCTTTATGTGTAGGCCTAGTCTATCTTGTATTCTATTTCTCTCTCTCACACACACACATACACACACGGAGGCAAACACGCACACCCAACACAGACATGCATATACATCCGCATTTTCTCTCGCGTATGCTTCAAGTCTTTCATAATTTTAAACATAAAAAAAATATAAGAAGAAGATTTTTTAAAATTTACATTAGCAAAAGTATTTAGAACCTTTCCTCGCATGTATCTGTCTGGGTGTGGTATTGTCCGTGTGTTTATGCTTTAGGGAGCTTAGACAAAGGAAACTGCACAGCCAACGCCTTTAATTCCTTCCTTTCCAAAGTCCACTTTATCTAAAGCTCATTAAAATAATTGTTAGTGTCAAACCCCGTATGTTAGTACGTTTTCTGCACTTTCACATGGTAAATTTCTTGTTCTACAAGCTGTAAATAATTTCTACACTGAACGAATTAATTGCGGAGTACTAAAGGAAATGTCAAGTTCCGTCCTTGTTCCGTTTTGTTAATTTGAAGTTAGGCTAGTATAACCACGCCCATATTATCTGAATGTCTATTCTGTGCTGCCAAAATATCCAGGCAGTCTGAATTTTAATCCTATGATGAGGAGTGAGAAACTAGGAATGTTTTCTTGGAGGAAAGCTCTGATTATTACATTGTTTACCTCACTCTACATGTCAGGAAAAATTGAAGGTAAGTTTATTCTCTCAAACAATTATGCTTAGTTGTTATAAAGACACAAACAAACTGATTAATCATACTTATTGACAATGATGTTGACTCTGGACTCTAATATAAAAGGTATTCGATAATTCTGCACTTAAGACTAACAACTAAGGAAGATTGAAAATTATAAGTAAAAAAAATGTGACTTCTTATTAAATATAGAATTACCATGAGATTTGCTATTAAATGGAAAGTCGCAGACATGTTATCTGCTATATTTTAAAGTGAATCTCCATGATAAGTAAAGGTTTTTTTTTAATATTTTGGTTTCTAATATTCATACTTGGCACAATTACCCCCATATAATTAAAACTGACTATAAGTAGTTTGTGGTGCTATTGATGCACATGTTGTTGTGCCACTCTTCTCATGCATGGGTGAATCACATTTATTAAAAGCTTGTTTTCCATAAACAGGTGTTAAGATTATGAACTGCAAGGTAACAAAGTTAACTGTGTATGAAGATGCACCAGAACCAATCACATGCAGCAGACTAACAACGAACGGGACTAACATTTGGCGACATCATGACGATCAGAAGATAATAGGAGAGTGCAGTGCTGAGGGGAACTGTACAAACTATTTCAACAGGACCTGTACACTCAGCAGGGATCCATTTTCAACTGAAAGTCGACTCACAATTATCAGTAATTTTCGAGAATTCAGCTCAGGGCGCATCACTTGTGAGGACAAAGAAAGTAAAACTAGCCACAACTGTCTACTAATTATCAAACGTTAGTATTGGCAGAATTTTCTTTTACACCTTCAAACTAATGAAACATTTATTTATTTTTAATTTGACTTCTTTCACTGAATGTGTACTTAACTAACCACTGTGGCCGGAAACAATATAAAAATTGTCTAAATAATTTTAGTCTTCCTGTGTGTATGTGTGCGTGTGTGTGTCCAAGTGAAGAGAAACGGGAAGAAGAAGAGCTGATGTGTAGATTTAATTAATGGACTACTTTCAACGCCGAACACAAAAGTAACTCTAATAAACTGCAGGATATAAAATAACAGTTTATTTGAAGAATATTTTAAATAAAGGGTGATAGTCATAAGACTTCATTTATTGAAGATCCAACTTACTAAGCAATTATCATTTGAAATAAATAATAAATACTTTCAGGATGCACGTATGTTAGTGTAGTAGTCTTTTTCCGACACAGATAAAAAATTAATTTCCGTAAATGTTTACGTTTCCTATGTACTTTTACTTACCTACCCCATCGCCAAATAGCTGGTCTTGAGGTTTTCTGTAACAGGTCAGCCTGTTCTCAGTGACTGTCAAGTACACACGACCAGTGAAAATGTTTCTGGATCTTGTTTTGCCGACAAGTTTTTCTCATCTGACGGTCTTTATCCCTGCGACTGGATGATGAAAGGTCCGGTATGTTCCTATGATTGCATTTTTAATAGCAATGGATGCGAAAGACAAGAATCCTACAAGCCATGTTAGTATATCATTTCGTGTAGTTTTGAATTCCCATATTCACTTGTTTCAACAACTGACAAAAAATATTCAAAGTACGTTTTATAGAAAATTAGTTTAACGAGCCATTTTCTTGTGTAGGAAGGGCAAAGGAAGCGGATTACACCTGGATACTGGCGAAACACAAAGACCTGCAACAAAGACTACTGCTGGGGGACTTGCTCTTTCTCACATCCTCAACCTAGGGAGAAGGGAATATACAACTACACGATTATAGTCCTTGAGTCTCCTAAAGGAACATTTTCGCAGCAGGTTATCATAGGTATGTGTGTGGTGACATAACAAGAATTTTCACCATTATTTTTTCCCTTTCTTCTTCTTTGTTTTCATTCGCTGTTCTCTCTACAGTAAGCTATGGACACAGTAACAATGATTTATCTGACACTGAGTAAATTAATAAAATAATAGCTGTTGGCTTTCTTTGATATCTTTAGTTTATCAGTCTAACCAAACAAAAAATTTGAATTTTTATGGAATGTTATTGATCTCAGCAAGATAAACACAGATGAATTGAAAACTATTTTTTAAAAAGCATTTAGTCTAAAGATATTTGCTAACACTATTCTCGACATAATTACCTTCGTTGATAATTCCTGATGTTTAGGGTCAAGTCCAGAAATCACAGAAGATTCTAGCTACGTTGGTATGATCATCGGAGTTGTGGTAACCATGACCCTAGTTATTGCAGGACTCATTGCAGTTCTCGTTTTCTACGCTCATAAGAAGAAACAAATTCAAAGTAAGGAATTTGTTCATGGTAAACTTGTTGCCTTTGTTTAAAATATTCAAGATGCAAGCTTATGTAGTATGCTTGAAATTGTAAATAGTGGGTGCAATCATTTCTCTAAATATCGTTTAGCTTGTAAAGATTTTAATGTGATTTTCTTGTAGGGGTGTCTTTATTAGTACAAATTGCTGCATAAGGAATCAAAAGCATATACGAAAGAAATACTAGCTAAATAATTCTTAATAATATTAATGAACGTGCATTTTATATTGATGAATCATGCACTTAGTGCCTAGTGGAAAAAATGGATTCATGCATAATTGTTATCCACCATATTGGATCCTGAGTCAGGTGAGACAAATTGCAGTGTGTATTTTTGTCTCTTAAGTTTATGCTCTGACCATTAATGAATTATTTCACATAGATGTATTTTTTCGTTGTAGATCAAGCGATGCGACCAAAAAGACAAAACGAGGGTAAGAACCTAAAAAGAAAAGTGCGTAGTAATACTAAGAAACAAACAAATAATATAAAACCGATAGCTTTGTATTACAAAATTTCACTTAAAATGTAAGGCGATAGAAGACAATCACGGTATCCTAACAGTGTACTACCTCAGTTCTTAGAGACAAGGGAGGTAAAAAATATGTGTGATTTGACTGAAACAAGGAAAGATAACTATAGCATTCAAACTTATGAATTATGTGTAAGCCCATTTCATTTTACTTATATAGTTTAATTCAGTTATGATATTTGTTACTGGGCTGCATTGATTGTCAAGTTAATACTGCATCCAAAATCTAGAAGCATAGTTACAGTGGTATATCATAATAGAAACAATGTGCGTAAATAAGAATTTATTGTTATTTTATTGAAAACAAATGTTGTACCTTACTGTAACATAATCATGTGTTTTCTGTGAATCACAGTTTTACATTGAGGTGAACGATTTTGTAGACTTATTGCAATGTAAATGTGTAATTTTCTCTTTCCAGACTATGAGCAACACATCAATGTTGTCTACAATTTTAAAGAAAAAGTTGCAGTCCCACAGAAGGCACAGGAAAGGAACCAGTATGTGGAGAGCACAGGACCAAGTCTTCAAAGTCTTGATGAAGGCGACCGCGAATATTATGATGTGATCTGCGAGGACGGAGGAAAATCTGACGATGAAGAACTTTACCATAAAATAATCGATGACACTCTTTCACACGAAACATTACCTACACTGTCTTCAGAGCAAGAGTTAGAAGATTTGTAAAAAACAATTAACAATAAAATGATTCTAGACATTTCTTCCAAAGCTTTGTAATTATGTAAAACACCCCAACCTTCTACCCCCAACTATTTTAAAATACAATATATCTACAGGTAACTGCATCATTAAAACTTGTTTGTGATTAGACAACAAACAGAGCAAAAAATAACAGCACATT
Source organism: Pomacea canaliculata (assembly GCF_003073045.1). Classification (NCBI taxonomy): domain Eukaryota; kingdom Metazoa; phylum Mollusca; class Gastropoda; order Architaenioglossa; family Ampullariidae; genus Pomacea; species Pomacea canaliculata. The sequence continues at coordinate 24,175,575 of NC_037596.1, read as the reverse complement.
AGAAATGTCAAAGTTATATAGTATTTGTTAAAAATTGCATAATGTAAGACAAACAAACTAAAACATATCAATAATCTCAACGATTTGTTGGCACGATGTAATTCTTACACAATGATTAGAAATAATGTTTCTTGGATAATTTAAAGGTGATAAAGAGAAAAGAGTTCCATAAGTGGGACGGAAAGAAATAAGGAAAGATCATAAACATTTAAAGAAACACAAAAAGAAAGAAAGAAACAAAACAAAAGAAAAAAAAACAAAACAAAAGAAAAATCAACGAAAAAAGAAACTTAGAACATAGCATCATTATGATTTGAAAGGGTTATAACAAGTAATTCAATCTTTTTTTTCAATTTAGTTTTTGCCCAGGTCTCTGGAATCATTATAATAAATAAAAAAAAATTTAAATACTCACACATTAATAATGAATGTTGTTCTAAAAAAATCCAAATAAGAATATTGTGTGTCAATACTGTGAGGCCAGCAGTACATATGCGGTCTGTATCATTGTCATTTCATAAAATCTTCGGTAAGAGAATAAAGTTTTGCTTTAAAAAGTAATTGAGAGTTAGTACAATTTTTTATGGAAGCCTGTCAGTCTTTGGAGGAGTGGCTCAGCTTTTGCAGACAGAAAAAAGTTTCCATAATGACAACTTCTGCTGGAGCATCACACTAAAGGTTAAAGGCCAGTTTCAGAGAAATGCACAGTGTTAGTCTATCAGACCTGTGTTTACTGTGAGTATGTGTAGGATCTGGAATTTATCAACATATACTCTTTAAACTCATAAACTTTTATGAATTAACTTAATTTACATTGCTTACTATAATCTCAATTTCAAACTGGAAGATAATAAATAGTTAAATAATAATAAATAGTTCCCCATAACTCAAGTGTTTACAACAACAACTCATTTGTAAATCCCAGTCATGAAGCTGGAATAGGTTTTTATTTTAGGGCGCAGTGGCCTTGTAGTAGGGTCTTAAGATAATAATCTTTCCGTTGAACATTAATGTCATATCCTACACGACAGGATCTCTGTTAGGAAGATGGATGATCATAAGACTAAGATTTTATGAGACGATTTGTGTGCATGTACGATGTGTGCACATGCATTTCTATGAAAACAGCCATGACCTCAGACCTGTGTCAAGGAACAAAAGTATTGCTCGACATCATTTATTTATTCTCTAAATATTCTGACGACAATACTTATTGAACAGTGTACGATAAGATAGAATAGTCTGTACACGATGTTGTGCTCAAGATATTCCACACATCTATCACTTGAACATATTGGCTGTACTTTGTTTTCAGGGCGCAGTGACATCGCTGTAAACTTTAAAGATAATAAGCTTTTCGGCTTAAAGCTTAAATCGTATCCTTCATGACATTGCTGTAGGAAGATGACCAAGGTTTTATATCTCAGACAATTTCTGCCTATCGATATCCTAGCGCACGCTTTTATGATAAACGTGACATTATTTCAGCGTTTAAGGCATCGCAAATCCTTCTCAATTGTTCGCTTATCTCTAAGCTTCAGAAACTGAATAAACAGTTGAATCGTTTGGACATTACTTTACGAGCGCTTATGATCTCCCACACATCTGTCACTTGGTATGATGGCGCCATGCTGGTTGTCAATCACTTGTGAATCAACAATCTTTACTTTGTTGGTGCTATCACATAACGTGTATCAAAATGAAGGTAAGGCTAGATGATGATGATGATGATGATGATGATGATGATGATGGTGATGATGATGACGATTGACGCACCATTGACGACGATTGGTGGTGGTGGTGAGGATGATGATGATGATGATGATGATGATGTACTGTTCTTATAAAGCATGCTAGTTTTTCAAGAACCCTGTTTCTCTGTCTGTCAACAGGTGTTAAAATTAGTAAATGCGCCATCAACAAAATTGCGTTGTATAGAGATGCACCTGAGCCGATCACGTGCACAAATCTCACAAGGGACGGCGCAAACATTTGGCGACATCACGATGACAACCACATTATTGGAGAATGCACAGCTGAGGGAAACTGCACTAATTATTTTAAGGAAACTTATGGAATCAGTAGGAGAGCACAGTCGACAGAGAGTCAACTTGTCATCTTCTCAAACTTCACAGACCTTAAAGCAGACCGCATCACTTGTGAGGACAAGGGAAACAACAATAGTCACAGCTGTGTACTCGTCATCAAACGTGAGTAATAGTTTACTTGTTTATTGTTGTTTACTGTTAATTATGCGAGAAGTTGAGTGTTTGGTGTGTCTTTTCTTTGTTGATTTGTAACGCACATTGTGTGACATAATAATAGTAGATAGAAAACTGTCATGAAGATGCTTGTAACTAAGCCTCAGCTGATGCTTGCTATAAGATCATCCTTTTTGTCTACTCAATGTGTCGGCTGATGAGACGATGCAGTTGTAGCTCGCATACTTTCTCTCACTCGCCCACACAGACAAGCACACACACAAGTAAGTGTCATGTCATTAATATATATTCGACAAAAATATTAGTCACCTAAACTTAAGTCACATGACATAAAAGTACAATCTCATTACTGTTAAAATCTCAAGAAGTTTAATTGCAGGTTTCTACTTTGTTATTTCAGATCACCCTTCTCTCCGCAAATGTCGAGTTGATGTCAGCGCCACTAGTGGCTATGTTTCTGGATCCTGCTTTGCAGACAACATTTTTACCTCTGACGGCCTGTATGCTTGTGACTGGAGAGTGAAAAGTCCCGTATGTGGGTTTAACTGGAAACTCAAACTAAGAACGCAAACCAAAAAAAAAAAGAAAAAAAAAAAAAGAAAAAGCTAGTAGACTTTGACTGAGCTGGGGGAGGGAAGGTCATTGTGCCATCTTGTTATATGTTTCAAATAAGAAGATGATCTAAGCCGATCACTCGTGCAGGGCTATAAATATTAATTTTAAATATTTTAATGAATAATCAGTTCATTTAAAAAAATGTCTTATGTACAAGATTTTTTAAAATACATAATTAGAAACTCATTTTTAGTTAAATAGTTTTGAATTATTTTAAACTGTTTTCTTACGAAAACCTTTTCTTTTGCAGGAGGGAAAAGTATCAGGAAAAAAACCCGGCTTTTGGGGAAATACCATGTCATGCAAGGGAGACCACTGCTGGGGCACTTGCTCTTTTTCACATCCACAGCCGCAGGAGAAGGGACTGTACACATACACAATTATGGTTCTTAATTCTGACAGAGGGGTATACTCACAGAATATTTCAATAGGTATTTTGTTTAAAAGTTCAAATAAACTGTTGCACAAGACTTATATAAAAGTAGTCTTCCCTTTGTGTCTTTAGCGCAAGGTGTGGTCAACAAATAGTTTTCTTGTTGGATGCTGTTTTGTTTTAATAAATATTTCATAATATTGCTTACAATTTTAGAATGTGGCTCAGAAAATGTAATTTTGACAATCCTATTAACAATAGATTGTCCTAATCCATCTTTCTTTTTAGACGGCAGTCTATCAGACGACAAACACGCGAATCACGTGAACAGAATCATTGGCGTGTTGGTACCTGTAACCATAGTTACTGCGGCTGTAATTACCTTGATTGTTGTGGTCACAAAGAGGAGAAACCAGATTAAAAGTACGTAATCTTTTCTTTTTATGGAATGCAGTTCTTGTTAAAATGCCCTTAATGAACTTTTATATATATATGATAAAAATAAACAGAAAAATATTTCGTTTTCATTCTCTGCATTATGCATAAGAAGGTGATATTTTCTTACAATAAAATAAACATTAATGTCTGATTAGGTTTAATCTCATAAAGGTATGCTTATTATTGTTCATAGAATTTTTTTTCATCTCCTAGATGTTGAACAGCCAATAAATCTTCCTGAAGCCCCTACCGCAGAAGATGCAAGGAATTATTCCAGAGAACAAAATGGAAGGATCTGTCGTGAAGATGACACTGACTGTTACCACGTGGTTTGTGATGCCATAGACATTGATTACGAGATAGTCGATGACTGTTACCACGTGGTTTGTGATGCCATCGACATTGATTACGAGATAGTCGATGACAAAAATCCCTACGATAGAATATTCGATGACACGAACTCAAGCGAAAACTCTTTGTCACTGCATTCAGAGAAACAACCAACAGACTTGGAGGTTAATGTTTGATGTGAAAGGGATCTGAACAAACTGCTGACTTCCTCTTAAAAAATTAAACGACAATCAGATTTTTTTTATGTAATTTGTTTATATCGACTTATCATTGATATAAACATAAGACTTAATGTCAGGCCAAGCAAAGTTTATTGAAACTTGTGAAATGCAGCGTCCTGTACTGTCATCAGCGAAACACACAACATCACCAAGAGAGACTGTCTGATGTTCCCCCTGGTTCTTCTTTCTCCCTTTGGATCGCTTTCATTCCCTCCCGTCGGCGTCTGATGGCAAGAATGGCTACGTGGATGATAAAGACGAGGACAACAAAGGCTGCAACAGAACTGATAACTGCCTCCGATGAAAATTCTGGTGGCATGGGAGGATCTGAGTTGTAAACGGATGCCATGACAGCGCAGTCACGAATCCCTGCTTTCAAAAACAATAACAAATTGATATTACGTAAAATATAATAATACTTTGTGAACAAAACTAAACAAAATATCTATGATTAACATTTTTTTTTTCAAATTTTTATCATCCTGTATATGAACTGTCTTATATGCAATAATGAGAAGTAGAATAATGACCTGGTGGGGAAATTGTTGGTGTTGGTAGTGTTGATGGCAGATGTGATGAGGACAACTGCGATGAAGTGACCGTCGACTCGTGTGACTCATCTGAAACAATTCCCAAAATAAACATTTTTTCTTTCAACTCGGAAACCCTTGAAAAATAATTTATTGACAGGTGTCTCATGGTATTGCAATCTGTAATATACTGGCACGTTTGTCATCATGAATGTAGGGCAAACACAGTAAGCAGGAGCTTTACACGCCAATAAAAGTAAACAAACAACTTGTCATACATTCTACCAGAAGAGTGTACACAGCCGATGTGTAGATGCCACCACCCCAGGTCACGTGACATTCAAACTGCGTTCCATTGTCTTCCCTCTGAACGTCGCTCATAATCATCAGGTCGCCATCTTGGCCTTGCCATCTGACGACAGCGGGTGGACTTCCCGGGTGTTCTATCCGGCAAACGCACGATACGTTGCCTCCTTCTGGAATTTTCCACGAGCACGAGGTGGCCATGCTTCCAGGAGCAGCTGTGTGTAAAGATCATTGTGCTTAACAACACCAAGTATATTAAATAAGAAGCCATATATGGTTCTTTAATATTTATTTATTTGAAATTGTATATAGAGTTTTAAGGAGTTTATGTGTCAGGGAAACATTGTGTTATCTATGAGTTCATATTCATTATTATTAAGAAGCCATTGCCTGGTGTGCACTTACCTATTCTGACATCTTGAGAAAACTGGTTTGTAGATGCAGGTGAGACAGACACTCTGTATGTGTACAGTCCCTCCTGGTTGGGCAAGGGTTGTGTAAATGAACACACCTGGTGGGTGCTTCCATCCTCAAATGCACCAAATACATTCTGCACGAAACGAAAGTATTCTAATATCTTTAAACATAAGATGGAAGGAATTATTTATGTCTCTAAAATTCTATATTTATCTTCACCCAAATATATTGTTATTTCCTTTTTGCTCCTGACACCAGCCTTGTTATATAGTCTTATCATTATTGACAATAGGGATGCTGCTAGTGCTGTTGGTGGTGGCGGTATTGTTGCTGTTGCTGTTGACAATGATGATGATGATGATGATGATGATGATGATGATGATGATGATGATGTCTCATTAAAATCACAATAACAACTAATAATAATAAATACATTGTTTGGTCCAGTCCATTGGCATGTGTAGCTGTTGTCTGAGGCAAATGCTTGCTGAACCTGGCAAACTCCTGAAACAGTCCAGCGCTCTGTGTCCGTTGTAATCTTGCACTGGTTGAGGACAGAGTGATCTGAAACAAATCTTTCTCTCAGACTAGTTCAAAACTATCAGCCTTTTTTCTAGTTTGTTTTATTTTCTTTTCAGCCGCCAGAAAAGAGTTTTAGAATGATCATAAGATAAGTGAAAAATATATTAAAGTAGATTGCTTTCCTTCACTGCATTTTGACTTCATCATTATTATTGCATGTTCTTTGAGGAATGAGAGAAAGACAGTGTGTGCGTGCGTGTGTGGTACTACTTTTGTTTTTGATTTTTTTCTCTCTTTTTTTTCTTTGTTATCCTTTCCCGTTTTTATGTAAGATTCACATTATCTTGACTTTTACAGCATTTCACTATATGATGTTTTTATAGTTTAGTCTTGCAAAATAGTATTCTTAAGTCTTTCTAGAAGCATTTCAGTGTCAATAGAGCTAAAATTTCTCTTTACAAGGACGGCGGCTAGTAACCTTTGACCCAAAGCTATTAGCTGCGTAGTTGTCTGACCATTCACCTTCCATCAGCAGGTTTTATTTCGACATTAAGCCTTTTGTTTGCTCTTATTTTATGTCTTTCCTTGTCAAATCGCAAATCAAACACAAACATTGGGCATGTTTCTGCAATTCTATATTCAAGGCACCCAACGTAGCGGACGTTAGTCTCACTCTCAATCCCAACTCAGTTTTTTATTCGCGAATAATCAATGATTGCTGGGCAATCAAAAATCAGATATTATGTACAGTAATCCTGGCTTCGGTAAACAAGCTGTGATTGGCTGTTACAATAAATTAACTGCTGCCTTTTTTCTTTTTTTTTCCTGGGGAAAGATATTTTTCTGTATGTTTTTATTGCCGTTGTTGTGTGGTTTATTGGTGATAATTTTGTCAGATTTTCGCAAAACAAAACCTGATTAAAACAAGGTAAAATCATAAAAGTAGAAAAAGACAAAATAAGGCAAGAACATGAGTACAAAAAAAATTGACAAATGATGCAGCAAGCAAAATAAATAAATAATATTAAAGTATTCCGGATAACGAACACCAAAACAATAATTTAGGAAGGGCTAAACATGGTTTTGCAGAGCTTTACTGGTCTTTAAGTACTGACAAGGCAAAAAATTATTAGCATTTGCATTTGAGACCTAAGGAGCAAGCTCGAAATGACCTGCCTTAAACGAAAGACAAGTGATTATTTCCTGGTGACAAAAAGTAGTTAACTGTCAACAGTATGTGTACAAAATATTTATTTGTTTATAATAAATCCTTTGCTTCTCCAAAAGAGAATAGATAGCGTACTAAGGACGAGATAAAATCAGGACATAAAATATTCACCGTATTTCCAGAAAACTCTTCACTGCTACCCCCAAACCCCTTTCCCGACAACATTACAGGTCACGTGACTAAATACCAAAGTGAACAAAAAGAAACAAAACATAACACAAAAAGAACAAAAATTTAAAGAATCTGAACATATTCCTGAAAGGTCACTATCATAAGTCAAAAATGAAAATAAAAAAAACAAAGAAACCAGAAAGCCAAAACTATTTAAAAAATAATGACATTGCTTGAAAGCAGAAATGTCAAGAAAAATAAAATGATTGGATGACATAAAGAATCATGACATACGTTTGATGACCAGCTTGCATCTGGCTGAAGACGTGCTGCCCATCTGCTGACACGTGACCTCCAGGCCGCCATTAGCCCGGTAGTCACGCACGATCGTCAGGCGGCTGTCGCTGCTGTACGGTGCGCGGCTGAGGGCGTAGTCGTGGTACAGGTACACAGGACTACAGGTGCCGTCTGCCTTACACTCACCGATAGCCTCCCCACCAACGCCACGCCGCCACACCACGTCGGAGGGGTTGGCGATGTCGCTGCACGTGACAACGGTCCCATCGTCCTCGTACACCTCTACCTGGCCGTTGATGCAGTTGCGGATGGTGAGTGCTGCTGTAACGATGGAAGGAATACTGCTTTTGCGCACAGATTTATTTTTATAATAAGTCTGAGAACTCACAGTCAGTCAGTCTCGTGGTCTTGCCCTATAAGAGGTAAGTACAGGGGGGGTCATTATCTCAAGCAAACAAGAAGCTAAGGCTGGCATGTTTGAACAAACTTGAGGTACTACACAAGACAGGGATTTAATCGACAGTGTGATTTACAACACCTTATCTGATGTACAACAGCCGTGAACATTAAGATCAGGTCACTGTAAGTAAGACATATGTCTCAGAAGAAAAACACTTCGAATCTCTGTTTCAGATGATTACTGTTCAACTTTTCATTAGAAACAACATTGTCATTTCCTCTAGTATAATATCAGACCAAGACAATGAGTTCTCTATTATTTCAGAAATTGCAGATATTTCTGACTTAAAACCCTATTCCAGTTGTGACCGGTATCAAAGACAAACAAAATTAGTTTAAGGCCCTTACCAGCAAATGTACAATAGACGAGACACACGAGAAGAAGATGGACGGTCAACGTCATCCCTGGACCGTGGAGCCACCTGGACTGGTCAACGGACGGTTTGCTGCCGTGTCCCGTTGTTATTGATTGTTTGTGTTGTGCGGATGGGATTCGTGGTGGGGAGGAGAGCTGCAACAATGGTGAGCTAATAGTCGATGGGGATGACTTGTTGCATTCAGCTTGTCGAGCATTGACACCAAAGCCTGCACACAAGAGAAGCTAATCCATTTAGTCATCAACGTTTATCGTTTAGAACGCAGTTGCAGTTCTTTGTTATTCACCCCAAGCTACTAACTGTGGGAGGAAGAAAGACAAAAGCTATAAAAACAGAAAGGTAAACAAAATGTTAATAGAAGAGACATTTTATAGGATGACAAAGAAGAAAATAAAGAAAGACAAAGAAGTATACAGTAAGACTAATAAATAAATATGGAGAAATGCTATTTTGGGAGATTTTTTAAGTTAACTTCTAAATGCCTTTACAATGAATGAGTTGGCAATTTTGCTGTGGAGAAATAAAAAGTAACTTAAAATATTTTTTTATTTTTTAAAATTTATTAATTAATTTATTTATTGAATTTAATTTATTTATTTAATTATAGAAATATATTATGTCATGGACTCATTGATGCCCATACAGCCTCACAATCTTTTTTCAAGCACTCACCCACTACAAAATATATTAATAATAACTAGCTTGTTGGAACAGAACTGGTCTGTGTTTGCTTCTTGTTCCATAACCTGATCCAGTCCCTGATCCACTCCGCCAGTCGATATCCGCTTTGTTGCTGCCATCGATTCCTTTGTACCTTCCACTGAGGGACCAGGGACATAAGTGATTGTGTGCCGAGTCTTTTCATTGTTAGTTTATCTTTCCTGATCATAAAAAAGCTGGCACACGGGGCTTCGTATCCATTATGTTGGCCCTGCGGTGAAGAACAACCTAGTTTGTGAGCCCGACATTCACAGCCCTTAGGGCGCTTCAAAGCGTCTATAGAAACCGTCCTTTGCCTTTCTGTCTATCACAGTCCTCTCAAGCTTTGACAGGGACACTCTTGTATGTTCTGTCAATACAACTGAGGTCTGAAGTTGTTTTCATCGCTTTATCGGTTGGACAGGGGTGAAGGGTGTTTGGAGGTAATTAGTTTGTCAGGTGTATGTTGTGGAGTGGCGGTGAGTGGGTGTGTCTGTAGATCTTTAGTCGATTAGGGTTTCATGTTGTTGCTGTTGTTGTTGTTAACGACACTTGCTGCCCTGCAATGGTAAGGTAAGCGCTGACTAATTCATTCTCAATTTGTTCCCTGGTTTATTTTTATGTTTTGATGGTTGTTTGTTATCATTTGCATGTATAATTGTTTCTCTTTCCTTCCATCATATTTTGCCAGTGTCTCCTATTTGTCCCAACGATTATGATTATTATAATTATTATGATTATTATTGTTGCTGCGCTTACTTGTATATTATTCAACTTATTGCTACTGTTTTATAATATATAAACAAACAACACCCTTTCGTTCCTGAGAGACACACCTGTAAAGAATAGAAAAAGAGTAAAAAAAAAACACACAAACTTTAAAAAATGCACAAAAATTACACTGTCAATGTTACACCGTATAAAAATGGAACTATATGTTATTTACACTTATTTGTAAACACACTATTTCTATTTTGACTTCTTTCCTGGCTTAATAATGTTTGGTAAAGTCTGTACTGAGATTGAAGGGGTGTGACTAACCCAAATCTTTAGAAAACAATTTTGTACCAGTCACTCAGCCCAGTTATTTAAAAACTAATAGCTCCCCGCTAGAACTCTTAATAAGCAGATAGTGTAGAGTTTAATGCATTTTAAAAGCTCTTTTAGAACGAACACTGACAGTTCTGGGTCAGTGCCATCCCATGGATAATATATTCTTTCCCAAAGAAAAGCTTGTACAAGGGCTTGTCTAACCACAAAGTGTTCAGGCTGAGCTGTTTTCAATGAAAGTCACCTGAGCGAACACAGCCACAACTGGGAAAATAAACACCTGGTATAAAGTGATTTACATAGACAAGCAAACAGTCTAGAGTTTGTGATTTTTAGATATTTTATGTAGGTGCGAACCTGGTAGGCGTGCATAGACAGGTAGCAGAAGGTAGATGCAAGATCATAGCGCATGAGGCCGATAAGCTCGTGTCGTTGTGCGGAGAGAAATAGTTTCATCGACATATAGGTAGGAAATGTTTTCTCATTTATGTTTAAATATGCACACATTCTGTAAAATTGTTAACTCCTTGGTGTTGCTTATTTTTAATACATTTTTGTGGGAATTCTCTGAATTGTTTTTGAGTTGGATCATGTTGATTTTCGACTCGTTGTTTAGAATTATTATGTCAACAGTTTTTGTTTTTTTTCGGAGCATATATTGTCAGTGAATTCCCATGCCAGTACACTGTTAGTGAACTATGAAAGTCATGTACTAAAACAAGAAAAGTTTATTAAAGAGTGAACACAAATCCTACAACTTACTCATATATTTGCTCACAGACCACACCCACCCACACAGTAAATTTTTGGGTCTCAATGACTAAGACACGCAGGAACTCCCAAGCTCAAGCAGTGATCAGCACAAACAAATTAGAGAAGGATACTAGGGTTTCTTATTCTTTATTATCTATCGTGAACTTAAAAAGAACGTGAAGAAATACAATCACATGTCGGCAAAGATTTATGGGAAACCTTTGATTCATGAGAAGATTTGTTGTAACCATCCATTGACCTGACACTTTAAGGTTGAGCAGCTTCGTCACGAGGGTCCTGGCACCCATGCACGGTGTCGGGTGGATTGTTTCAAAGGTATCATGTTCTACCCTGTTGACATTTAGTGCCTGATACCCGACAGAGAACACCTGTATGACAAATCAAGCGGTTAAAGCGGTAAGCGGATCTACCCGGAAGGACACTAAAGAAAAATTGAATTAAGTGTCATCGAGGTTTTTTTAATTATTCTTAGACTTTGTTCAATATGTGTAAATTTATAATTTTGAGGTAGTAGAACCTGTATTTTATGTGTAGGCCCTGTTAGTATTAGTATACTTTAACCCTTTTTATGCTTTACAGATTTCTGAACCAAGGACCTGGTGATACGAAGAGTATTCGTTGACAAGAATTTTTTTCAGCCCTCCACAACTAGTCACCCTTCGCAGCTGTATTCATTCATCTGTCCTTGCGTTTGAGAGGTAAGCAAGGAAACAACTGGGGTAATGGTTGGGTATTATTCTTAGATTGGTGGAAATTTCAAACTTGACGAGAACTATACTAGATAACGGCGATGAGCTACTCGAGGAAGAATGTAATAGTGTCAGAGTGAAAATATTTCTAATTTTTTAGCATAATCATGCTACTTTTTGTTCATGACATTGTTAGATATCATTCAAATTATAAAATCATAATATGCAATATCCAGATATAAATCAGATATACAATTCATATGTATTTCAAAATAACATCTTTAAAATTATTTTCCGTATTAAAAATATCGTTTCTATTTTTTATTGATGCTTCAAAACTGTTTATTTTATCTCAGACCCGTGGTAAAAGTTCTCGAACATTCAAACCTCCAGTACCTAGCGACCTGGAATTGTTCCAAGTCTGCACCCGACAGGCTTTACAAATGGGGGATTGTGATTCAAGTGCCTCCGGTCGAGTTTGCAGAAGAGTGCACACGGTTGTTTGTACAGCAGACGTCAACTTAGCACTGGACAGGCAAAGGAGAGAAGGAAGGAATGAATGTGTGTAGCTTATCTCTTTATCTGTCGAACTTATTTATTCTAGATAGTTTTCTGAAGCACTTTAGAGAGTGAAATTGAATTTTCCAGGGTGAGTATTCAAATGGAACGATATTTATTAGAATCATTTTTGTTATGCACGTTAGCTTATATATGAAAATATTAGTTTTAATGTTACGTATATATACTCCTGTAAATTATTTTTATCCAACATTTATTACAAAAGATTTTGTTGTAGCATTCAGTTTAAAGTGATAATGAAAATTAACGGACAATTTCAAGGTGCATACACATGTGTTTCTGGCTTACGAGTACGTGTCCTAACATTTTTGTGCATGTTTTCAACCGTTTGTATTTTAAGGAAGTCTCCTAGATCGTCTTTGAAAAAAAAATGTTTTAAATTTTACGATGATCTGATTCTGGCCGCCATAACCTAGCTGGAACACTGAATAACCTATGAACTCTTCCTGAGGGGCAGGCGTGCACACGAGGGCAACGGTACAAACAGAAGATCTGTTATTGTCGTGGACCACCAGAGCTTGTGACAGTGTTGGCGGCCATACCCACAATGGCCACCATGGGAAGTTGTGCAATGGAAGTCAGCAATTCTATGGCTATAAATAGAATGACTTAATATTATGTCAGCATTTCATATTTAAATATTTAAAAAAATTAATCATGACTTATTTCTAGTCTGACATAGCTTCATCTGTGCACGTGTACGTCTTAAAGTCAACACGTTTGTTCGCTCACGCGTTTTTGAGTTCGTTCGTCTGTTTGTTGTCTGTTATTGTGTCGATGATTCCGTCCATGAACTGTTTTTGCGTTAGTAGGTCTGTCTGTAAGGATGTCTGTCTGTGACTTAATTAATTTCAGTAGACCTGTAGACGACTTTGTCTTCTCTTGAGTTTGTCCATGCTTTCCTTGTTGCGTCACTGCGTCTTTGTGGTGTCTTTTGTCAGGAGATACGTTCGTCCGTGTTTCAAAGTCACTACGTCCAAACATGAGTACGTCTTCGTGTAAATACGTTTGGTTATAAGCACGAAAGTACGTTTGTTATCGAGTGCGCTTCTTTCTCTTTTAGTACGTCTTTACGTCACTGCGTTTGTCAACAAGTACGTCTGTACGTCAGAGTGTTTGTCAACGAGTACGTCTGTACGTCAGAGCGTTTGTCAACGAGTACGTCTTTACGTCAGAGCGTTTGTCAACGAGTACGTCTTTACGTCAAAGCGTTTGTCAACGAGTACGTCTTTACGTCAGAGCGTTTGTCAACGAGTACGTCTGTATGTCAAAGCGTTTGTCAACGAGTACGTCTTTACGTCAAAGCGTTTGTCAGCTGGTACACCCTAACGTAAGATCATTTGTCAATAAGTGTTTTATCGTTTCAGCACGTCTGTCTTTGAGTATGTCCGCACATCATGTCTTTGCCTTTTCACGTAAAAATGCGACCTCTCAACAAGTCTCGTAAACGTTAGTTCGTCTGTACGTATGTCAGTAATTCTTTGTTCATGCACGACTTCTGTTTGTTACCTTGACACTATCGTCTGTTTGTGCAGTACTTTGACATCACGTGACTACGTTTGTCTATGACTTTGTTTTGGTATCAGTGCCTTTTGCAATGAGTTCGTCTTAGCTTCTGTGTGTCTGTACGTCCTTTGGTAATTATGTTTGTACAAGTTCTCGTCAAGCCTCTCTGTACAAGGCACACAGATGGTTGGTAAAAATAATCCTTCTAGCTGCAGAACGACGGAAGGAAAGAGTTGCTTCTAGGAAGTTCCAAACCTAATCATATCTTCACATTCTCCTCAGAACAAGTTGCTATCATTGGGGGAATTGTCGGTGGTGTTGCTGTCATTGGTATCGTCGGCATAGTTGTAACCGTCGTTATGCTCAAACCTTCGAAAGTAGGTGCCATGCCCGTTACATCAAGTTCGACATAGGGACTGGGTGATGCTGAGAACACAGCAACGACACAACAGACGATGAAATGAGGTAAACAAATAGACTTTCTTTCTAAACAATAATAATAATAATGATTATGATGATGATGATGATGATGATGATGATTAATGGATTGATGGAATAATGATGGAAGGATGATGGAATGATGATGATCCTGACAGATATAAATTACAATACAAGAAGATTGAGTATAAAGAAACTCTCAAATAAGGCTTAGATATTTAAAAAAGGTAATTGTTATATCGATAGTTCAAATAAAACTCACAACCGATATAAATAAATTAAAAAGGAAGCAGTAGCAAAATCCGGTTTTTTAACTGTTGACGAGTCCTTGTTCACCTTTATTTTTGCGGTCCCTGAACACAACATCACAAGAAATATTATAGTTTTATTATGTATGATAGAAAGCCTGTTCGGTGTAGATTTATTAAATGCAATTCTTTTTTATCTGGATTTCAGAAAAGTTTGATTTCTTCACACAGTCTGTCTTCTGAAAGATTTTTGATATCCAAACATTGACATCCTGGAATCCACGAACATGTTCAATATCGTGTTGAAACAAAAAGTGTACGAAAATACCAGTAACATTGTTATACGAGGCATTGTGCATTACTTCTTTTATTCTGTCTTTTTTCTCTACATCATTTACTCTCTTTTTTAATTTATTCATTCATTTCTTTATCTGTCCTTTCGTTTTATATACTCAAATTATTTGTATGTAATGTGCATGTGCAAAAAACAGACAAATTTGTATTTCTATGTATATAATTTTTTTATTTATTTCTTGATTGCCTGGAAATAATGGGTCTACAGCCGATTGTACATACATTCATCTCTACTTTACACAAATTTTAAGTATCAAATATTTTACGCCATTAAATGACCGACATCATGTTTGCTACAATAGACATATTGTCTATAAGTATCGCTGACCAAAGTCTTTCACAACATATTCATATCAAGCTTCATATCCACATTAATGACATCATGTTACAATAAAATAGATTAGTTGATCTTTTGTTAATTCTGTCATCTTTTTAAATAAATGAATCAATAATTCATGATGTGTTCGAAATAGATATATAGATATGCGATAACTATTTCTGTCTCTCTGTCAGGAAGCTACAGAAGAAACTTGTGTACTAAGCTCATATCCATCTACTTACCCTTTTGTCCATATGTTTGTCTGTCTGTTTATCCTTCTATCTATCTATCAAGCCATGCGTCTTCCCCTCTCTCTCACTCACTTCCCCTCCCTTACTATGCTAGATTGCGAAAAGGGACGTAACTTGTTATTGGACTATTTATCTACCTGTGCATTTATCTCCCTTGACAAAATCTGAATTATTCAAAAAAGTTTTATTCTTGAAGAAAATTTTCCCTTTTTGCATTCTACTTTTTTTTTGTTAAATTATTAGTGCTTGCATTGCTCCATCGGCAATAAAACATGGTTTTAATAAACATTTTAATCTGGGACTTGTCTTTAGTGCAATTTTGTATTGAGGTTTGTACTTGACACTAATCTACAAGGCGTTTTAAAATGTAAACAGGTTTTACAAAATGATTAAAAACAGTTCAAAACTCTGTATTAAAATGATTAAATCACAAGATACAAAGTACTGTAATTTTCAGCCACATATCATTCCAGACATTGTGAGCCTTAATATGTTTTCAGTGTTAAATTTTCTAGTAAAGGGAGAATGTTTGGAGTACAATCATATAAACACATAAGGCCTGATCATTTTTACAATTTTCATGGCGAAATTTAAAAAAGTAAGTAAAGTTTCTATTTATGTTTTCTGGAAATATAATATCTTACACTTAATTTACTCAGCCATTAAATACTAAATTTTCAGTCCAACACAGGTCAGGTTACCAGTGATAAAGATACTGAAAACTGAAGCTAAGAGTTGAGAGCACATGTAAGTAGGATCAGGCAAACTCGTAAAAAGCTGGCTAATGATCCACGGGTCACCAGGTCACCTACAGCTATGTCCACATATATATATATACTGAAACGGTAAGTGCTAAGCAGAAGTCAAGTGCCTCAAGGGGACAAAAGCAACTACCCACCCGTAAAGAGAAGCAATGGAGTAAGAGACAGCGACACACCAACATGTCTGTGGCAATGCACTGCTGAGCAAAAGATTTGCTGGAGTGGATATTCCCTTCAAGAATCTAGTTATGACACTCAATAAGTATTATGCAGACATAACTGACATGCAAATGTGCAAAATAAAATAAGCAACATGAAAAAACAAGTTGTCCGACTCACAAAAGCCACCCATCTGAAAATTTCTTTATATATACATGATATAACCACACAGTGGATTGGAGAAAATCCGGACACACCTGAAGACTATTTTTTTTTAAATCCACTCACCTAGACAGCTGTTAATAGAAGTAATAGATAACGGATCTGTACATCGTGGTTTTATTGCAGAATCTGTTACAATTGTGCAGTGAGTGTGGTGTGTACAATGTGTGTGTGGACGGATGTGTTTAGCCTCAAGATAACATCACCAGCTATAAAAGTGTCAGAACTGACCTCAAATGTAGACACAGTGTAGGTAGAATGTAAACAAAGCTAAATATTGTAAGTCTGCTGTAGAAAGGGATTGAGGAGAAGACAGAAAAGTAAAGCAACAGCGAGAATAAGAAAGTAAAAGAGAGCAAGAGAGTTCTTCCTTCTCTACTCTTCTTTTTCTTTCTCTTTTTGTGACGAAAGAGAGAGAGAGAATAATGGGGAGACATCTTAATAACCAACGAGGTCAGGAGCTAAGGAAAAACCGTTGTGTGCCACCACAAGGTAACCCGCCGTGTGTGATCACGTGACCTCACAGGTGTGTTGCTATTGTGCTACCTACAGTGGAGTGGCCAGGTGCACAACCGTTACACACACCCCGGGTAGCTGTGTGACGAGACCAGAGCAGTTGTAGATGTCCGTGTAATCAACTCGTCCTAGGTATGTACAAAGATTTGTATCGATATGCAAATTTGATTGATAACCATGGACTGTAGACATCTATATATGTTGATGACGATATGTTTATAACTGTGATGAGTCTTGTCATAGATTTTTAGACATAGTAAAGACTTTAGGATTCAATACAAAGTTCACTTGCGCGCACACACAAGTATGAATTAAATATACAAAGACATACACACACATACTCTCTGAATAAAAACCTGCTATCTCAACTGATATGGATGTATTAAAATATCGAGTATAATATAAGCAATCAAATCATGGTATACATACGAGGAAGTGAAGTGGTGGCCATAGCCATTCATGCTTAGCGACATTCTGTCTCAACCCCGAAGGTATGCATGGTTTAATTTTAGGCACGGTATACACCCTGAACACGTTATGCATGAGCAGGTTTGCTTGTAAATGTGTATACACATACATAATTACTTTTAAATGTGTATGTTTGAGTGTCATTGTACGTTTGCCTATGTTGGTACGTGCGACTACTTCTCAAGCAGTGATTAAAGTAGTATTAATAAAACTGTGAGATGATTCCATTAATTTCTTTTTCTTTTTTTTTTTTTGCAGTGATCATCCAGTACATAGCGGTTCCTGCAGCGGTTTTTCCGATGACGTCATGTCCATAACCTCATCGACGCCACCACAAGCTGCGCAGCTGCTGCTCACCGAGGACGCAGGAAAATCTTGAACAAAAATGTTATCAGAACACAAAGAGGACGAGAGTTGTCCTTGTGAACCAATGACAAACAACTGCAAACAAATTCAGTTAAACCATTCAGTGTGTGTGCGTCCCGTTACGTCCCGTCACGTCATGTTAGTCTTCGTACGTCCTGTAACGTCATGTTAGTCCCTGTACGTTCCGTCACGTCTAAGTACGTCTCAGTTTTGTCCACGCCGTCCCTAGAACAACCGAGGAAAGAGCAAATAATAGGAAAACCCTCTAGTAAGGGATCGCTGCTCTGTTCAAACACTCATGAAGCCTTATCGTCTTTTGTCTGCTCTGTCATCAGATTACACCTACTCGGAGCTCTCCGGCATTGTCGCTGGTGTTGTCGTGGCCATGGTGGTGTTGAATGTTATCAGCGTCATTGTAACAGTCTTCGTAATGAAAAAGAAAATAAAAGGTAATACATTTTTATCTTTAATGTATACATGTTATTTGTAATCAATTTTGTAGATATGCATTTCCATTAAAAATTATGCCTGAAACATTCTTCTCCTTCTCTTCTGTTGTTGTTGTTGTTGTTGTTGTTGTTGTTGTTGTTGTCACGGTATTTGTAAGGAAGGGACTTAACTCTAATTTGAAAGGAACATTTCATCCCATTGCCAACACCAAAACAAATTTTTCAATCTTTGTTTCAGATGACGGTTACAGCAAACCCATGAGGATGCAGACACAGCACATCTACTTGGACATCAACAACTCGCCCACTGGACATGATGGACATGATGGCGGATTTCGCGGAATTCAGAATCCGAGGATGCCAGGCGACAGTGACGACACAGCGAGCACATACGACAGTATTAAATGAGGTATATATATATAGTGTGCATACTTTATATACAGATATATCATAGATATTGTTTCCATATTTCTTCCTTTTCTTTTCATACATGTTTATCAATGCTGTTATCTTCATGCTTAATATATTGGGTAGCTCTGTCACACGCATTTATCAATTTTTTAAATAATTATTTAGGTGAGCACAAAGCTGTAAAGAAACAGTCTATTCCTGATTGATATAAAACAACTTATGAAAGGCATTTTTTTATTAACTGTGGATTCTCTAAATTTTTGTTCAGACAGTTCTTACGAGGTCCTAAGCTGAATTTTACACTCATTCTGTTGTGAACTCAGTGCGTTTTGCACAAAACTTTCGTCCCGACCCTGAGTGTGAAGCCATGACCATCATTTGACTTTTCATCAGACGACGGAGGAGATGCAATATAATTAAAAACCGAGCTTCTCAGAGGACATGTGTCTTTGCTTTCCCTTCCTCCCTCTCTCATATCAATATTTGTTGCTATAATATGTTTATTGATATTTTAAATGGGTTTATTTATTTTTATTTAATCAAGAGGGTTACATTGTATACTCAAGAGAGCGGGTATGTTTACTGACACTCAGATCTCTAAACAAATGTTGTGAATAAATTCATATTTTTATCTTAGAATTAGGAACAGAAATGAATTCTGTCATAGTCTCAATCTATGTAAATATTATGATGTCTATTTATATGTTTTATAATTTTATTTTATTCAAATTGTGACTGGTTTCATTTATATCAACATATTCATGTGAGTCAGTACGTTCCACTACGTCAAAGTACGTCTTAGTACGTCCGTCTGGAAGTTACCGCACCTGAACTTTCATGAGCATCCATACACACTGGAGTAACTGGTCGTTCTATGTAATGAAGAAATTGAAATAACGTACAAGTTTCGGGCAGTAAAATAGCACATAAATTATAATTTTAAGAGAAAAATAATTTTATTGAACCAGCACAGTGATGTAGCATCCTGTAGAGTCATGTAATAATGAATTTCAATAGTAACACATCATTTCCTCATGCAATGCAACCTAAAGATTACTAGAGTCATTTGATACAACATCACAACTGATAAAGAAGGAAAATCTGTGTTTTCCTTAATACTGAAAATTGATTGTCAAAATAAAAAGAAGACAGTAAACAAGTTTATAGAATTATCATCTGCCTACCTGATTGAGTGCCTGTGTATGCATGCTTGAATGTTTATACGTATACCTGAATTTATTAGTGTATATATAGAGATATATTTATGTATAAACATTCTCATGGTTTTTAGGTGAATAAGCATGAAAAGGAAGAGACAAAATGTATAGACAACAAGATGAATGGATTATCTGTATTACCTAACACAATGTCCTTCTAAACCGCAAACATTCTCTCTCTCTCACACACACAGTAATAAGAGTCGGCACGCAGACACATACACACGCAGACACACACGCACTACCACGACCACCAGCACAACAACTAACCCTGACTACAGGAGTGGAGCAGGTACAAACACGCAACTAGAGAGGTTCGTGCATGAACTCACCTGCAACTAGGAAGTAAGAATTACCTGTCGAACCGAAAATAATTTTCCCGGCCTTGCCACGACAGATATTTATACCTGCCTGAGTCATTACACAAGTCCAAAGTATAAGGATGTAGAGACATTTGGGGTCGGGTGCATGGCTGTTCGTGTAGCATTTCCATGTATTAGAGTTTCTATGAATTTAAGAGGGTGAATCGGTGATTATAGTAAACTAACCGTGCTACCAGGTGAGACACGAAGAAAGAACGGATTTCATAAAGATGTAAACATATTGGACACACATAATAACACGCTTTGGGCTACCTGCATCGTCAGACACTCTCAGAAGAACGATTTCATCCTGAAAGCCACACCATCACACTGGCATAAAACGTTTTAAACACTCTCATGTGAATATAAAACTGTTTCCAATGGTGGGTAAAATTCCTTTCTTTTTTTTTTTTTCCTCTCATCTTTTTTTAGCTGGTTTAACAGCTGTGTAAATGTCGCCACTATCTGGCTTTGAACCCTGACCCTCTGAACTGTTCTGACCTCCATTGCTGTTCGTGATTTCTACGTTCACGTACTCGCGACCGCAACGGACGGCTTCTAAGCTGTCATCAATTGAGAGAACATAATCTTGCTCAAGGGTAAGGTCTTTGGTTTGTGCGCCTGCCTCGGGGGAAAGCTGCCCTGGAGGTGAGCCATCTGGTGCGGAATGTAACTTGAAAGGTGGTATGTACATGTCTATCGAGATGTCGTTTAGCTGTACCTCAGGGCTACACGCCGGCAACTTTTTTGTCGGAGGACAAGGGTTCATCTCCATGTTGATGTAATCTGAAAAAAATTGAAGTACTTTTAGCACAACAGTTGATTTTCATTTCTCTGAGAGGAAGACTTTGTGAACTCGTCAAGAAGTTTCTACAATATACTTGATCAAAATAAATCCTACAGTTTATAACACTTGCATATTATGATTAAAGAGTACAAATTGTAAAGATTTTTTGCTTGAAAATACACTAACAGCTCAAAGAAGTTATTATTCAGGTCCGTTTTACAGAAATAAGTTTCATCGTTTAATGATGATGATGATGATGATGATCATGATGATGATGATGATGATGACGACGACGATGTCATTAAATATATAATAACATGTCTTTACCATCTGCGTCCTTGTCGTCTGCTGTATTGGGCTTCATGGGTGGCTGGGTAGGAGCATTCATATTACTGTATATGGAAGCATTCTCCATGGAAACGTTGGCGTAGATCTGTTCTAACCGTCTCTCCGGCATCCTGCGAACTGAGCGACCCAGCACCCGACAATCGACGCTGCTACCCTCTGGTTCAGATCTTTCGGATATCTCCTCAAGAAGGTTATTCCCTGTGACCACGACGATAATAATTACGAGAATTCCGACCTCAACGACGAAGGTAACGACAATCGATAATGAAGATAGATGAGCCCAAGGACATAAAGACGACACGTGTAAAGGGATAATCGATTCGAGAGTTATTCATTTTATTATAAATCACTGATTTACTTAACCTTCCTAATTTTTATTCAACACATAACATGCCTACGAAGATAAATACTATGTTTAGCTAATCGACAGTGAATGCTTGTAATCTTATATGTATATATTATTAAAGATGAAAACAAAAACGGAAGACAATTTACTTTCGTCTCGTCTTTTGATGTAGCTGACGATCTTTTGGACGATAAAAGAGATCAGGAGAGTTCCTATGCACGATCCAGCTGCGATGAGTATGTAGATGGCGAACAAGGGAAGATCGTCGATGCCAAAGCGGTGAGTCTCAGACAGAGGTTCTCCTGTGCAACAGTCCTGATTTTTTTCTAAAAACTTATATTTTACAAACTAACGATTCCATTCCAAAAAAAAAATAAAATAATAAAACAAAATTAAAAACATTAAATTCTCGTTATCTATTTTAGAATGTGCGTGCCTCGAACTACAGGTAGCCATATGTATAAATGTAAACTTCACACAAAGAGAAAGATAAATCCCACACCCACACACACACACACAGCTTTAATGTGTATCTGTAAGTTGTTTCTGTAAAAGGTGCAGAGTTTTCAGTCCTAACCTACCTGTGGTTTCTGTTAATTTGATTTTACTTTCGGTTGTGTTTAGAGACATTCTTCATTTCTTTGTTTTCGATGGTCCTCGTAGACAATGGACGACTTCTTAGTTGCCGTCTTTGCAATGCCAGTTATTCCTGATGTCTATTTGAAAAAATAAAAAGCATTATTTTATCGTTTTATCATACAATATCATAACACTGAGATGGTATTAAACTGTCAAGTTATGATGTACGGATATTAAACATTAAATTAAGCCTTAACTAATTTATTTACATGATGTTGTACACATGAAAGGAGTATTTATCGTATGATAGCTGCCAGAGTCTAATCAAAGTTCAACAACTTTTTATAAAGTAGCTTCAGTAGCAGACTTATGCAGGTTTCTTGAAATACTTCATTACTCGTGTGGTTATGGAACAACAACACAGGTATATGTAATCCTTTGTTTTGACCTCAGCGTTTTAGCCACTGAAAATTTATCAAATCCAGTCTAAAAAACGCTGGCTATTTGTTTTCTACCCTCTTTTCTTAACCCCAATCCTTTCAGTAGCTGGGTATTAATTCAACATTTTGGTCAACTGGGTAAAGTGCGTTTACCTCACGGGTATCGAACTTCCTCCCTTCCCACTTCCAAATCTGGAGGCTACTGTTGTAACAATCGACCTCTTTGCTCTTCTATAATGATTTTTAACAAATTGGTTACGATTTAATCATCAGTTAATAATGTCGATTTTGTATCAGTAACTCTGCGTTATGTTTATAGCGCTTTCTGCAGAATGAAATAAAGAGTTCTGGACTCACCTTTCACTAAGTATTCTCTTTGAGCAGTAGCATGTGGGAGGATAGAAGACGAACACAAACATGTGGTTTGATCGCTTATTTCATTACTAACTAGCAGCACACACAGAGATGAAGGAAGGTATAAACATTCTATATTTAGAAGATAGTTGCAGTGGCGCCTTCTTTAAACTTGATACTTTCAGGATTTTCCTTGAATTTAATCTGAAACAAAGACTGCTTCTTAAGATGCTTGTTCTCTGACAGGTTCCTCTTATTGTTTTGTAAACTTCAACTATGTCCGGATTTTGTTTTTTGTTTTACAAAGTGGTTTTTTTCTAGGTAAATCCGGATTTAACACTTGTAAATAAGTTTTTGTTGTTTGTTCTGTTTAGTGTTCATTCAATGTTTGTTTGTTAATATGTTTTTTGGTTGTTATGCATTTTTATTTTTATTTGTTTTTTTTTTCCAGTATTTTACTTTTATTTTTGTTCATATTTTCCTTGATTTGTTGCTGCCAATGTTATTGAAGTTAATATGTCAAAAAGTCAGCCATGAAATTCGCTTGAAAAAAAAAAACTCTTATCTACCTTTGTCAAGTGTTATTTTATTATCGGAACAGAGTTAATAAAGAATTTATTTATCTTATAGTATTTAGACGGTAGGCTTCAATCAGTTAATAATTTTTTTTAAAGAAAAACTTTCACTATTCCCATAAAAAACTTCACTGCTCATAATTTTCCTGTCATTTTGTTTTCGTCCCTTGAAGGTCGCCACCCACGACAGATACTTTCGACGCAACCACACGCGTGTCGAGGGAGTCGCATAATCAACAAACAATCACACGGATCCTGACTTAGAATATTGGAGTCAGCCTCAAGTCAGGCTGTAATCTGACTCCCATTTCACGTTTCCACGAAGAAAATACACCAACACCGCTCACGGATGTAATTTATTACAGTGTTGTGAACATATACCGCACTCTAGTTACATAAAGTGAACTTGTTGTCATCAACCTGGCGACAATCCCCTCCCTAACCCTATACCAACATGGATTCCTACTCGAGACCTGTCTTCGTGTAAAGTCACAATCGTGTTCTTGTTTCTGACATACACACCTGTAAAAAAAAAAAAAAACTGTATACAAACGGCAAGAACCTTGTTGCTACACTTAGTCATTTTCACAACATAATATATTTGGAGAGGATAGTGACAGGCTTCCTCTATTTTTCATGAGATCTTTTTTTTTTTGCAGTAAGAAGATGAACAATTGATATGAAATTTCGATGGTGACGTGCAGCAGGACAAGTGTGAAATTTTCTTTTCCTTTTTAACTTTCTTAAAAGTAAATGGTAAAGGGAGACAATTACTGCCTTTAAAAGCAGAATCATTCTTGACCAAGTTCCCTCCCTTACACCAGAAAATCACCTGTGACAGTTTCGTGTGCGTCGGCTCTCTCTACAAATGTGATGTTTCATGAGATTAAGCGACCCTATGTTCTACTAGGGGTGATTAGGAACAAAAAGAAGAAGATGATGAGATTAAGCTGCATACTTGTACTCTCACTATTTATTTATTTTATTTCGTACATTCCAATATAAGTAAATGACCAAGAAGTGACCATCTCATTCTAGTTTTTGACAGTGTCTCAAAAGTCCTGCTGCATTAGAGTTAGTTGATAGTCGATGTGTATGTCAGTGCGTATTTGGCGAATATGTCGAGACTGTGGGTGTGAACGTGTGATAAAACATTTGTCACGGTGCTAGTCGATCCTCTTCCTTTCTTCAGAATATTCGTCACATAGTCACCGCACGGGAAATATGTTATCGCCCCTATCGTGACATTTTACATATTTTTTTCTTACAAAACGTATACAATAAAAGTATCCATACCGAATACCTCAGCAAAACATCAACTTCAGTCTTTTTTTTTTTTTTTTGAGTATCTTACTGCGTGTAACAGAAGCTTTCTTCAAAAAGTTTTGACATGTCATTTGGACCCAACACTGACAGTTGGACCTCGACTTGGCCTTTGTGTTCAATATTCAAGAAACCTACGTTTTTGGTAAATATGCCTTTTTCCTCAAGTTCATTACAAAAACTATTATAATTACGGTAATGAAGACATAAATAAATAGGGTAAATAAAGCGATGTGTGATATTTAAAATATTCAAAATTAGAAGTGCATTTTATTGAGAGAGTTTGTGTGGCTGTGTGACAGGGACTATTTCTGTGTATATGTGTGTGTGTGAGTGACAGGGACTATTTCTCTATTTGTGAGAAAGAGAGAGAAGGGGAGAGAGATTTACAATCACAATAATCTGTTGTAGTTCCATGGTGTCTGTGTGCGTGACAGGGACTATTTCTGTGTCTGTATGTGTGTGAAAGAGAGAAAAGGGGAGAGGGAGGAACAATAGTCTGTTGTAGTTCCATGGCGCGCGCGTGTGTGTGTGACAGGGACTATTTCTGTGTCTGTATATGTGTGTATGTGTATGTGTGTATGTGAGAAAGAGAGAGAAAGGAAGAGAGATGCACATTAATCTGTTGTAGTTCCATGGCGACGGCTTAAGGTCCACAGCAGGAAACGTCTTCATGTGAATCTCTGCCGTATTTCCATATTGTAAATTTACATTACTGAATATATAAATACATAATACACTTTGGTAAGCACTTTTTGGTAACATAATTATTAAATTATAAGTATATATAAATGTACTTTATAGTTCTTCAAACAAGAATCTAACGAAAGTCAAGGCGACACTGTTCATCCTCCAATTAAAAAGAAATTTTATCTTCTGTGAGTCAATGTCTTATAAATGTATCAGCCTCGCGATTTTATTAAAGTTTTATCACTACAACATGAGAAGAAATAATCTTAAGTCTTCCCGAGTCTCAAAATTGAAAAAGAACTTGAAGGATGAAATTGTCCATCTTGCAACAGTTTAGTATTTCTACAGACAACAGGCAACAAGATTTTACTTTGATAGCTTCCTTGTCTCTAACTCTGTGTCTTCAATGTCTTTTGTTCCCACATTTACTTTAAAAACATTTATGGCTTCTGTAGCATAGTTACATACTACATGTAAGGGTTAGTTTGGTTAAATATACGTATTTGTGTATTTTATTTATCTTGTTGATGATATGAGAGTATGATCATGCGTGTGTCTGTGTGTATGTCTATGCCAACAAATAAGTAAATATAGATGTATATTGTGATGTGACATGCACACTGATCTGTTGTAGGAACCTTAGGACGGCTTAAGACAAACCACAGGAAATAGAATCTTACCATCCTTATCTCTGACTTACAGACTACAGCCGTGGTGTCAGCTGATAATACTGCACCTCGCATGGACCAACAATCAGAACAATCGAACAGCGTGTTTTCTAATAAAACATGTCTTTCCGTTATCTTGAATTTGGCACATCAATAACATTTCTTGTTTATTCAAATTTATATTTTGTCTGTTTTGTTTTTTGAAGTTCGTCCATCTTTCTGTGTATCTTTTCGTGTCTGATATTGTGTGTCTGTGTCTGTCAGTATGTCTGCGTGCTTGCTTATATGCACTTTGTCGTTCCTACTTGTAAAATGTATTGTTTCCAATTGCTGTTCTTTCTATTCTGTTCTCTTCGTTTCATATTATTAACTTCATCACTGGTCTATCATTCACTTTTGCTGAAAAATTATTCACAGACCATTGCCATTGTTTTCAGGCAAGAACTTACACTAATTAACTTCACTCAATAGCTCACATCCTTTTAGGTCTTTGTGTTGCAAACAGGAAGCTAATTGAATTCATTTCTGCGAATCGTACAGTTCAGTGCTTTACTGTATTTCCAAAGCCTTAAAGTGGCCATAATTCTGGGGACATAGTCCTCTCACGATCTAGTATTTCTGGACTGCTTGCAGACGACTTTTTCAGTTTAGTATTAAAGCGAGGCTGGTGTGTACACAGCTTCCTGTTTAGTCACATTCATTGTTTAGGCTCGCCGAAACTAACTGTGGAGAACTCCGCAAGAAGCAATGCGTTGGTCTCGGCAGACAGACATCAGTCCACCTATACACGTCCGTGATCCTCTTCATCAGTGATGCCCAAGCTTTTTCAGCCTGCGGGCCATATCCATTTGGGACAGCCGTTTCGCGGGCCACTTCACCGCAAAAATACAAAAAAGAAAAACAAATAGAGCAGATACCATTTTTTATTAGAAACAAGTTGTACTTACCATTAATTATGTAGTAATTAGTGGGATATTTGAAGTTGTTTTCCCGAAACCAACTTCTGAATGTCCGGCTGCATCGTAGAGACACCAAGTCGGAGCACTGAATCGAAATGTTCGTCCATCGAAAAAAAGATTGGGAAACGCCCCTACGTGGGGATAAATACTTCTTCTTCCCTTTTTTCGTATTTTTCGTTTTTTTTTTTTTTTTTTTTTTTTTTATTATTACTAACATGCCGATTTCCTGCACTGTGGGCAGAAGTTTCGCGGGCCGGATGGGACCGCGTCACAGGCCGGATATGGCCCGCGGGCCGTAGGTTGGGCATCCCTGCTCTAGTGGATCCTCAATATCATGGGAGACAACTCTTCTGGTTAGGTCTGTTTCTCGATGATAACACTAAGACCGGCGCACTGACACTGACCCTGAATCATTATGTTTATTTCCTAAAAGCAAAATTTTTATATACATGTATTTTCTTCATTGTATTTCTGTCATTTATGAAATCTCATGCTTAGCTAGCCAACCAGCCAGCGAGCCAGCCAGGAAAGATGTTCAAGATACTATGTAGTCAATGCATTTATTCGTTAACTCTAACCTCATTTAGAGATTTATGAAAACGAAGACTTCAAACTTCAAACTTCAAACTTCGGTATTATTTACAGCGAAACCAGTGTGCATACATTTGTAATAAGGAC
The DNA here is from genome assembly GCF_003073045.1 of Pomacea canaliculata. Lineage (NCBI taxonomy): Eukaryota > Metazoa > Mollusca > Gastropoda > Architaenioglossa > Ampullariidae > Pomacea > Pomacea canaliculata. Next base: position 24,147,523 of record NC_037596.1, on the reverse strand, counting down.
TGACATGGAAGGAGTATATTTATATATTTTTTTGACAGAATTTTGAACGTGTTTGGTTTGTCTGGGTGTTCTTTAAGTGTGTAAGTGTACGCGTATACACGATAATTCCTATGTAACGATTTCCAAGAGTCGAATGTTTTAATTCCATGTTTCCACACAATAAAGTCTCCATAAACTTATTGGGGAAAACAAGAAAGTAAGCTAAAGAAACCTAGTTCTGGAGACGGTTTTTCTTTGCAAGTGACAAAGTTTGTAAGATGTTAGTGTAGGTGTCATATCACGTTGACAATAAATATTACAACAGGTTAGAGATTAGCCACGTACGACATAGACGATAGATGGAATGCCAATAGTACAGGTGATGATGATGATGATGGTGATGAGGAGGAGGAGGAGGAGAAGGAGGAGGAGGAGGAAGAAGAAGAGGAAGAGGAGGAGGAGAAGGAGGAGGAGGAGGATTGAAAAATCTGTAAAGCGCACGTTAAGGAGCGTGCTCTTAGCGTTTAAGAACAAGAACGAAACATGTACAGCATACGAGGGACAGAAAAACAAACAAATAATATATGAGCTATAAAACAATAAACAACCGTACTAAAAAAAGAATCAAATCGAATACAGCAGACACAAAGAGGAACCAAATAACAAGAACAAGAGTTGAGAGGTTATACGTGTTGTCTTTAACCCATCTATTCCTTTTTTGTTGTTTCTATGTTCATTGGTTTGTTTTTACTTCGGGTCACTTTGTTTGCTTTGTGCCGTAATATGTATATATCTCTATTACCCATAATTTTGTTTTTATTCCCTAACTACTTACCTCTATAATTCTTTCTCTTTCATTTTTCTGTTCATACCGCCTTCCATTATTTTTATCTTTCGCTGCTAAATCACGCAAATACTTTTCATTAGTTATGAAATGCTGATTTTAATTATCATCGTTGTTCAGTTTCTGATTAAAACTTCTTAACAGCTTACTCAAAGGCTAACATCCTGTCAGAAGATCGTTCTCCAGACATGAAATTAAGACCACTTGAGTTCACTAGCGACACTGTTAATCTTCTAATAAGAAAATTTCATAATCCCTTGTGAGAAGAATACTTCACGACCCAACCAGTCTTGTGATCATGGTCCACTCACATCACTCAAACATAACTGGAAATAATTCTTAATATTCTCGCGCCACACGAGGCAAGAAAGTATCATGCACTGCATAATATTAAAGTGTACTTGTCATAAATCACAAAAATCTTTTATTTCAAAATTTTACTGTACAATACAAATGCCGCTTTTCATTTAGTCTTCTGTACACAACGCTGACGAGAGAATTTAACTTTAATAAATTTCCTTGCCTCTACATCTGCATCATGAACAAGACAAATATTCAAAATGTCCCACCAAAATATTTATCTATTTTTTGCTGATGTAAGTAAAACCTTATCTCATTTATTGACTTTTCTCCATTGTTTTAAACACGTCAGTTAGAGGATTGTCAGGCATTCCATGCATGCAGACAACCAAAAATAATAATTTAAAAAACGAAACTCAAACAAAATGAAGATCGTTTATGTACGTGTGCAACGATTATTTTCAAAAGTAAGCATATATTCTGTGGCGATTTTCTTTAACCCGAAAATTCTCAGAAGAACCTGAAAGGCTTCGCGAACAGAAAAGTTTTAATCATTTGAATCTGTTTCGTGGTATCAGGGAAGCGGAATTCCAAATGCGTTTGCAGTGATTACAACCATAATTATAACACATGAGTCACTTGTATGAAACATGCATCCTAGTATTAAATATTACTGTAAGGTTTGGCAGCAATGAAACAGATGTAAACAATGTCTAAATTCAAGGGTTTAATTCTATGCAAACATGACTCTAAATCCGTAGTTTAAGTGTTTGGTGTTTTCCCTGGTCACAAACACAGCAATATGTTTGAATATGTAACACAGTGTAGCTGGCCAATGACAAGGATGCATGTTGTATGACGAGGAAGTTGTATTCTCCTCTTTAACTGAATGTTTCTGTACACACAACGAGCAAAGAGAAAATTTTCCACTTGCTAATGAAGATGACGATCGGGAGAGCTGTTTGTGTTTGTGTTGTCGTTTTCCACTTTTCCGTCAACGTTGCTGCAGGTGGGTTTTTTTTATTTTTTAACTTCATTTCTTCCTTTTCTCTATTTTTTTTCTTTTTCAGTCAAGATATAGACTGATATTTTCTGTGCGTGTCGCCTTGATAAGCGTATTTGCATTTTTTGTTTTTAAAACCACAATGAATTGAAAACTTCAATTAATAACCTAAGCAAACCTTTACATTAATCTCCTGAGGTTTTCTTTGCATTTTACGGTAACAATAGTAACAAAGTTATTACCAAGTCTTCTAACTCAGAATGTAAACCAATCTTTTGTATCTCATATTTCAAAAATGTAACATTTTGTCTACATATTTTTTTGCAAGACAAATAATGATTTAATACAAACATTTATAATATATATCCATAAACTAGCTTGATTTGTACTAAGATTTGCTTTGTTGAACAGAACTCACTATGCCATCATGCATTAATGGATGGACTACGGTTGAAGACGACAAAGACACTGTCATTACATGTAGTGATCAGTCCTTGAATCAATCGGTTCTTTGGAGAGTGGAGAACAGCACAAGAAATCAGACCATTTTCGAAGGGTCGTGTAATATTTCTCAAAAGAACTGCACCTTTTCCTCCAACGATCAACTTTCTTTGACTCTTGACAATACCTTACAAAGTTCGCTTGTCATCAAAAAAGCAAACGTTCGGACCCACGGAGGAGCCGTTGTTTCTTGCTCTGACTCAAAGATTCATCGCAAGTGCAGCATCAATGTTATTCGTAAGACGACTTTCATTCATTGTTTTTACAAAAAGATATTTCTCGCAGTGTGGCTATACAGAATTGTTTTTTAGTTATTTTCTTCATCACATGCGTGACCAGCTAATAAATTATTTCTTCGTTGTGCAGATGTTCCCACCCTCACCCAGTGCAAGATTGAAGTCAATCCGGGTAACAGGACGGTGACAGGCAGCTGTAACATTGATAAGTTCTTCTCGTCTAACAACCTCTCCAGTTGTGCAGTAACTCCACCTATGGGAAAAGTGAGTATACCATAGGGTTGACTACGATAGAAATATTGAGAAACACAAGTGATACCTAGAAACTGTTGTATCATGGATTCCTGGTAACAAGGAACTCTACCTGGTGTTTGTTTTCTATTAGTCTCAACGCTTTCAATCAGAAACACACAAACTAAGTTGGCCATGATAATAACTGAACCTTTTTCAATAGAAAGTTGATCATGTTTTAGAAAACAAATAGAGTTTGGTATAATAGGTTGGACTTCCTTTTACCATTACGCAATTACTTATCATAACTCTGAGGATTCGAATTATTATTTGTACATTCTCTGTTGACAGCAAATTGTGAGCTACTTTCGTCACCAATAAAAACTATTACCCTATTTACTTTTGTTTATTATAAAATGATTAAATGTTATAGAATACTTTTTTTAAAAACTAGTTTTAAATTCAAATATATAGAAAAATACAGAAATATTACATAACAATAAAATTTGTTTTGCTAATAGACGGAAATTTACGGTAAACCAGTGGAAGGCCAGATTTCTCTACAAGACTACACCGACTCAGAAGACAACAAACCTTATAAACAAGGCAACTGCACCTTTACCACTCACCTTCCTACTGCAATAGGAAACTATACATACTCCATAGCTGTTCCTCCTATCCAAGTTGGCAAGACAGTCGGAAAAATAGAAATAGGTAAATCTTACTGACAAAAGAATATTGGTAGCTTTTGTGTTTATCAACAAACAATTTCTCTGCAAACAGATCGTATGTTGTCATTTTAGTGATCTATATGTGTGTGCCATGAGAATATATACAATAATTCTCTTTAAATTAACAAATACAATTTCTATACATTTGATGATGTAGATAAAACATAACTAAATGTGTTTGTCTTTTTCTGTGTTTGTAGAGACCACCTGTACCCTTGTTGATAAAAACTGTTCGTGGGAATGTTTAAAGCAGCCCGGGAGCATCCCTAACTACGTCTGTAACCCGTCAGACAGACTTCGTACTTCAAATGTCACCAGCACTACCCCTTCAGGTATGTTATTCATGTCATACACTGTGAATCGTGTATTTTAAAATATCGTAACTTTTTTATTAACTACTTCACAGTTTTCAATTAACTATTTTTTTTGCATTCAACTATACCTAACGCATATATATATATACACAGACACACACAAATTCAGCATACATACCGAAATATTAATATAACCCAAAATGTAAATAGGGATGCTGAAGAAGGTCCACCAATATCTACATTAATCAAAATTACGAAGTGTTATTTTTTTTTCTTTCATCAATATTTGGCTACATGTAACTAAGCGATTAACCCTAGTCGAAAAATTCAATAGATATACAATAAAATACCAATAAATACAATAAATTTATTTTAATCATGAGGAGTCCCTTTGATTTATTTGATTCAAATTACCTTTTAAAGATTGTGTGGATTAAAAAAACAAATAGATAAAATGGTATTTCTGGTGATGCTGGACGAAAATATTTTCTCAGCAGAATGCATTCCAGTGGGTCAGTAATGTTTTGGAATAGCAGATATATTTTGATGTTTCTTAACTAACGTAAGATCCACTTAATCAAAAGCATTTAGTTACAAATATGAACAAGACAAAATTCGTGATATGGCTTTCGCAATATTCAAAAGTATTTCACGGCAACATTGAGTTGATCTGAAACATGTATGTTGACAGTAAAACAAATACAAATGATTGAACTTAATAAAATGTAGTTGAAAGCAAAATTTCATTTAGCTGTTGCCATGCTTAAGAAAATTCTTGTATTTAGGTCCTACTTCCTCTTCTCCGGCTCCCCTGGGTTCGTCTTCATCGGCTCACTACTCCTCGTCTCAACCGGTCTCCTTGAGTTCTTTTACATCTGTTGCCGTCGTCTCGACAACGACGCACGTGAGCTCATCTGTATTGACTCACGTGACTTCACCTTCATCGACTCACAAGACATCACCTCCATCGACTGACGAGACCTCACCTCCATCGCCTCACGAGACCTCATCTCCATCGACTCACGAGACCTCACCTCCATCGACTCACGAGACCTCACCTCCATCGACTCGCGTCAGCACATCTCCAACGACTCACATGAGCTCACCTACATCGACTCACATTAGCTCCTTCTCATCGACTCGCCTTTCCTCGTCTCCGCTGGTCCCACTTGGCTCACCTACATCGAATCCAAGCGAAAATCGTCATCCAGCCGTAGGATCTATTGTTGCTGGTATCCTTGTAGCCTTGGTTGTCATCATTATCGTCATCGTTATCATCTACATCGTGAAACGAAAGCGAAACCGTACGAAGAAACTTACCTTCTTTTCGATAATTATAAATTATTAAAATATTTTTAAACGTATATCTCTTGCTTACTATTATTGTATTAGGGTGGCAAACCATTTTTATGTGAAGCGCCCTACATACAAGAAACCTCTTACATTCACTCCATCCCCTCGTAGACTAAAGAAATCCTATTTTATACTTCGACATTTTTGTAAACATTAAATTTACCATACACTTACAAGATTGTAGAATTTATTTCTGTGTAGATTCTAGTGAACCTCACCTTAAGAAGTGTTTCTTTTTTTCAGAATCATGGACACTTCCTAAATTTCTTGGAAGTCTAAGGGGAGACAAAGTCACTCGCCGGAACAATAGTTATCAATTACAGGTTGAAAGTAAGTATAACCCACACATAAAATAATATTATCTTCATTGCTTCCTCTTTTATGAGACCCTGCTGAAAGGTATTTCATTTTTCTGTTTTTTATTGTTGTTTGTCACGACTAACGATTGAAATAAAATGTTTGTCATTATGTCACTGCTTTCCTCATATTAGCACAAACGTAGATTATTTCTTCTCAGTATATCAATTTTCTCTTGTTATTTATGCTGTGATTGTTAACCCACAATCAGTTTAAATCTTTCATTCATATTTTGTGTGTGTGTGTGTGAACAGACCCTGATGGACAAAAGGAAAGTTCTGGCGAAAACAGACAAAGTAATGGTGAGTATTATGGGTATGAGACAAAAATATGTTTCATCATATTTTTTTCTTTTTTCAGATAAATATATTATTATGATTATACATTGTTATTTGTAGATTTATATCTTATTTAATTATTTTAGTAGTATTTGATTATGATTATTTCTTTTTTTTTCTCGACCTAAAAGAAATAAAATATAGACCATCTTAGCCCGTACTGTTGGATTATCATCCCATTGTAGTCTATGTGTATGGTAGTTTGTACTGGGGTAGAAATGTCAATATTTTTAGACTCGTTTAGTTAAAACATTTGAATAGACTGCTTCTACTTGATAACTGTTTCACCAATTCCAAGAAGCTAAACAAACTGCTTTTTTTCTTTTTTTTTTTAACTGATATATTATTTGAAGTTGTCCTGAATATTCCCAACTTTGTAAAGTTTTCCCCACTCTTTCCCTACACATTAAACATGAAAATGTTTCTTGTTGTTGCCAGAATTCGAAGATCAAGTCAACACGATGTACGTTAGCGCTGACATCTTTGCTGTAGATGAGCAAGGCAGTCATCAGGTTTTACCAGTCACGTGACCAAGAAACCCTTTTCCAAAACATCTCCATAAAATGGTTCTTACAGTGGTTCTTCACAGCAAGGGGCAAGCAACTACAGTTGTTTTCATAGCTCGACAGTCACAGCCTCTTCAGTCATCTTTGAAAGAACAAGAAGAAAGAAGCAAATTTGCAACGTGAAACAAGAAGGACTCATAAATGTCTTGTAAAGGAAAATTTCCTCGCAGAGAGGAGTTCATACTTGAGGTCAAGTGAAACCAGAAACATGTGTTGTACCCAAACTATAGTCATCATTGCTTTTTTTACTTAGTCCAAACACCTGTAAATACTCTTCTTTTCTTATTGGCCCCTTAGGCTTAAGTGAATGATTTTTACAGCAAGCACTTAAAACAGCCTATATGCAATTCTTTTTTTATACAATTTGATGCAGTGGCGGCACTACACTGCAGTCTCTAGCCTACAAACACATTCAAATGATTAAATTTGTTTCCAGAGTAGTCCAGAAACTTAAAGTAATTCCATTTGAAAATGTTTTTCAAAAATCTTTTATCAAATAAATATAAAAATCAAATCAGATGCAAAACAAACATTATATGTATAAAATATGTACAAAATAATGTCTATTTCTAACATTATGCAAGATTACATACGGGCTTTTGCTGATCACTCCACAATTTTATGTTTCCTCCTCGACTTCAGCTAACATTTGAATCCTGTATACATAAATGTAAACATGAAGTTAATTCATTTCATAATTGACCAAAATGTATTTGTAAAAGGTTCAAGAAAACAAAATAATGTAAATAGATATGTAAGCATGATTCTCCTGGTGCGGTAAGCATGATAAAACAAGCTGAGCTTAAGATATGTATATAACTTGCCTGTACCTATGTTGCTAAATTTCAAATACTAACATGTTTGCATCATTTTGTGCTTTTCAAAAGTAAAATAATAATTTAGTTATACCTTAGTTCTCGTCACATCTTCCAAGTTTTCACATTTTCCTTGCAACATTTTCCCCTCTGCTCTAGATTGTGGATTTCCATGAGTCAAGAAGAGTGGATTTGACCCTCTGTTCTTTAATCTTGCCTCCTGCTTTCTCCTGATTTATTTGTTGACATCCATTGTGTTGATGCCACCTCTGTGAGCCATATATATATATTCAAAAAAAAAAAAAAAAAAAAAAAAAAAAAGATAATAATATGTTTTTGATGCCACAACTTCTATTACCACTGACACTGCAACAGCTACAATTCACAGCCACAAATTAGAAGTATTGAAAAAAAGAGAAAGGGAGATGGATATTTAGTTATTAGTATTGTGCTGTGGTGACTGCCACTATCCTGATGGTATTCACCTTTTGTCTCAATATGAGGACACAACTCTTTGTTTTGAGACTACTACTATTATTGTTGTTTATGTGTTTTTCTGTGTTCAGCACTTTGAGCTAGCGTTTAATGATGGGATAAAATGCTCTTAATTCACAATGTTATTTATTGTTATTGTAGTTAATAGTTTTCTTGACATCGGCCTTTTTCGGAGATTTCTGTTGATCGAAGTGAAACCTATTTGTGCATTGCACTTGCATTGATTAAAAACTTTTTAAAATATTTTATCCTTTATCATTATACAACAGAAAAAGGATATGTAATTAATGTAATTACATTTTTCTTGTCTGAATGGTGTTTCTTGAAATATTCGAGCATAACTTCACGAATAATTGGAATAATCTGCTCTACTTTTAGATCTGATGGTAGGTATTGAAGGGAGTTAAGCTATACACATTTATACGGAGTATCTTCCCTTTGCTTGTCTTCTCGCCACTGCAGTGTTGTATAACACAAGCTCTTATTTTACTGCACGTTTACAGCATATACTGTGACCTGCATAGATCATTAATCTTGACTGATTCAAAACATGTTCATGTCACACTGGAAGCCATTATTTCTCTAAAAATAACATTCTTGAATTTTAAAAAAAAGCTTGAATTAGAAAGCAAGAGGAGAGAAAACTAAGAAAAAATGGAAACTTGTTTTGAGGAAGGAGGAAGATTTTTAGAACTTGAGAGAATAGTTTAAATTACAACAGGATCCGATGGAGAAAAAAAGTCACCTCAACATCGTTGATAAGTACTAAATGTTTTAGTCAAACACGCATGCAACCTTACGAATACTATCACGCGAGCTCAAACCCCTCCCTTACACACTTACAGAGACAAACTTACTCTTTTTTACTCCCTCTCTCTCTCTAACCCAACCACACACACAGAGAGAAACAATCTTATCAAATTAAATTAAAGTTGTATTAACTTGTCATTTTAGAACTTAGAAATGTAAATTGTTAAAGATATCGTTTTCAAAATGATGTATACGTATACTTACCATTGCATTTACGATGTGATTAGCCACTTGACTGTTGTTGTCCACCTTGGAGTTTAAGGTTATCGCGGATTGGATAGTTGGTTCACTTGTATAAATCGCATCGTGTATCTTAAAACTTGTTACAAGCGCGACACTTTCTCGATGTGAGAGTCCGCAAGTTATTCGATGATCACTAACAAAGACTAACCACCTTCACCTATGCATATTTTTCATTTTATTGACGGAAATAATAACAACGATGGAAATAAAAATGACCAGCAGATAGGCAGCTTCGTCTTCATTATAGGTTGTACGAATCCACATCAAATGATTTTCACACGCAATCATGTTCTTTTGTTTACTCTTTCACATGATAAAAGATATTGCACACCACACAGATGCACTAGCAAGAACAACAACAAGAACAGCAAGAAGAACAACAACAAGAACAACAAAAAATAAAGAATAAGATGAACTAGTCATGTAAAACATACTGTTGCTACAAACACCTGATTTTGACTTATACTATAAAGTCTTATTTATTTTGTTTATTATGAGCACTAAAAGTGATCAGGCGCGCAGTAGATTCGCTGGTATACCTTCATCTCTAGCCTAACAGTATCTAAAAATATTTTAATGGGATTCTGGACTACATATGTCTGCGGATACCTATGAAGTGTGCCGCTTGTAAACCGATGAGAACCATGACCATAGTTTCTAAAAGGTTACACGACAAAGGGAGACAATGTCTTTTTTTTTTTTTTTTTTTTTTTTTTTTTTTTTTTTTTTGAGAACAGCGACAAGGAGATGCGAGTTGAGAAACGACAGTTACAGGAAGATGTACGTACGCGATCGCTTCCCTTTGATGACCAAAGTGATCGCGATGATGATGATAATAAGGACTAGGACCACGGATGCTGCACCGACGCCAACAAGGACTGGCAGCAGAGGATTATCTTTGTTTGATGAAGACGAACCTGAACCTGTCGTTTTTTTTTTAAAGAATTATTACTCCCGCATTTCTAAATGCTCGTCATTCTATTGTTTGCTGTGACTTATGTGATCACAAATGCCAGATGTTGGAACTGTTGTCTTAAGTAAACGGCTTTTATTCTTTATTAAATGGCTAGAGTCGGAACTGTACAGAACTAAACAGTTAATATCTTTAACTAACTACTACTACCTTTGATGGGTGAATCCCTTGAAACATGTGATGAAAAATGAGGCTGTTTTTATTCTCACAGTTCCTTTTAACTAAAAATAAATTTTATATATTATGTTATCTTATATTCAGGTGTTATTCAAACACCTGTGTAACCCTATGTATACTTGCGCACACGCAAAAATGTCTTTTTACCTTGAAGCTTGGTTACTGGAGTCACAACTGTCGTCTGTGCTAGCAACTCGGTTTTCTCCTCGGTCTCGCCTTCTGTTGCCGACAGGATCATTTCTTTTTTGAATGAAAGATGTGTGTAATAAATTTTAAAAAATAAGTGCTCAATATCTTTCCGTTTGTTAACATTGACAAAAGATATTTTTCATGGATACCATTTTATATTTGGATTGGTGACTTCTCATATGGCAATAAAAAAGTAGGCCTTTGGTCTATCAAATATATATAATGAACATCCTTCATCCAGATTAAAAAAAGTAAACAAATAGAAAGCTTTATGATCGTTGAGACTTTTTGTATCTAATTTAATGTAAATATTTTTCATCTCTTCTTTATCATTGGGACGCTGGTTTTTAGAAACCACAAAATTTATTGCCTTGACTTAAGCTTTTGACTTTATCAAATCATTTGATATATTGCACGTTGTGTTTTAACCTCAAATATTATCAGAAAAGTTATTAATTTATTTACAACTACAAGAAAAAAATTATTTAAGACATAAACTTACGCTTTACGTATAGCGTGATGAAGGACTTGTCTAGATACAGTTCAGGTTTTCTCTGCCATATAGCAGAGCACTGACACGATGTGAAATGGTGGTGAACCTGAACATGGAAGTTGATAGAACTCGACACGGACTCGTCATCCCCAAAGTCAGGTGTGCCAGTTTTGTTCCCACAGACAAAAATAACTGACGAAACCAACGGTTTTCCACCGTTGACCGTACAAGTCAAGGTTTTATTTTCTCCCAAAATCAAGATGTTCTCGTTACCTTTTATGATAGGTGGTGATGTAGGAGGATCTGTGGAAATAATGAAAGAGGATAGGGCAATAAATGTGTTATTGAGATGTAACTATATACATGATGTATCAGAACTCTTATTCTTATTGTTCTATCATCATCAGCAGCAGCAGCAGCATCAGCATCAGCATCTTCCCACTCATGGGTAGTACTAGCATATAACCAGAATGGTATTCCGTTGCTCGGGCACCTCATAGGTCCTCTCTACTTCCTGTCCTGTCTGTTTACTCTCACGGATGCATGGCGATGGCGAAGATTACAAACGAAAAAACGACAGAAGGTATCATCGCCTGCACACCATCTAGAGGTGAATCACCTATCCTACGCTCCGCCCTAGCTCGTGTTAGAACAAATAGTTGAATGTGTTCTTTTCCAATTTTCGAGGGATGTGTATAATGTAAAAGTTCTACACTAGTCTTTATTTTTAGCGGAAGAGAAACATATACTCTCAATTATTATCATTCACAAGGTTACTTACACGGGTTTTGACAAGTGTTGTTTGATTGTCCACCAGTCTGTGATGTGGATGACCTGACAAGGATACACACGTACCTCGCGGCTTGTCCCGTGCCTGGTGTGGTAGAAAAAGATCCTTGATCTCGTTGATAGCACTTACAGCTGCCACCTGGATTCTCTTTCATGAATATCATGCAGTCTGTTTCTGATTTGTCTGCAGACATAGATTTAAAAAAAGAGAAAAGAAAGGTAGTAAAAGGAAACTAAAAGATGCCTGATGATGATGATGATGATGAGGAGGAGGAGGAGGAGGAGGTGGAGGAGGAGGAGGAGGAGGATAACAGAAATTATGAAAATCCGTTACTACTACTAGGAGTAATAATAGTAATATGTAATAGCTGTATAGAACCGAAAGTCTCAAGGTTCTGCCATGTGGCATCAACTCCTCATTTAGTCTTCATATGATTTTAGAAGTAATGCTGCATGTGTGCATTCATACTTAAGAAGGTTAATGGTAAGTGAATTGAGAATAATTGCAAATGAGTCTTTTTTTAACTCTTTTACTCCTTCATTTTGTTAGAAGTACTTACCAATCCTCGCCTCTCCTGCTATCTCTTGCGCTGCGCCAGGTAAGATCTTCATGATGTAGGAATAATTACCAATTACATCAGGAAGGTCAATGGTACAGCTGCAGTTGCCTTTCTGGTAAATCTGCAGATTTGTTTGGTTGGTGCAGTTATGTAAGACAAGGGGGCAGATGACTGTTTTGAAACTCTGCGATGGCTCCTGCAGACAGTAGAAATCGGTCAATATCTTAGTATTATTACATCTTTAACAGCACAGACTTGTGACCCAATATCGGCCAAATATGGTTCTCCAAGATGGCCCAATATTGTCAAATTAGGATAACGCCATATTGGACGCTGAGAGTGTATTTAAATTGCTTCATTAATGGTAGAAAGCTGGCCTTATACTTGCGTATTGAAAACGAATTTGGTCTTACGCTTATACAAGCAGGTCCAAGAATGATTTCAATCTTGTTGCCGTGATGTCTAACTATATTGGCAAAGAGTTGTGTTCCGCCACGACAACGTCAGATCACACACTAGTTTGATCACCCTTCAAGAGTTTCTGGAGCTTGAATGCATGTGATGCCACACCCACCATACTCTCTGACCGTCAGAAAACTATACAACAGAAATCTGAGGGTTTTTAGATAATATTTTGTCATTCTGTTTGTATATCTGGACATGAAGGATATACTCACTGTCTTTCCTTCCACATGCTGAATCACTCCACACCTGCCCGGTTTGTGGGACGATAAAAAATTGTCAACGTTACACGTGACTGTCAGTTGCCATGACGCCTGGGTAATTTCAGTCCTACAGCTGCTCAGCTCTGCAGAGTCTACAGAAGGAAAAACAAATCACGAAAAAAGAAATACAAGAAATATCACGATTAAATAAATAAATCACAGATGAGGACAAGTCATTTATCTTATGAAGCATTTAGAGCGTGAGGAGTTTTTTTATGGATAATAGATATTTATGTTTTCTCAAATTGCTTAAGGGACATTTAGCTTCATGTGAAATTCTTACTAAGTTCATTTAGATAGATAACAACACAAATAGACAGTGGCATTAAATGAATGACGGCCTTACATGTGTGTTTCACATTACAATTTACTGTAGAAAAAATCAAACGATATACTCAGTGGAGGATATTTATATATATATTATTAAAAGCCTGCAAAAATAATGTTTGATATAAATGCTGGATGCTGATTTAAAGCCTAAATAAAAAAGGCACTTAGCAAAACTTTTGGTTAACAATAAGACAGATAAGAGAAATGAATCATGGTTTTATCTTACGAATAACATTGGTGATACACGACGCGACTTGAGTGTTTGTAGAGCAGGTCAAGCGAAGGCCGCCATAGCTCCAGTGATTTTTAACGATGTACAGAGATGCCTCTGATGATGCACTGCGACGTTCCAAATAAATATCGTTGTTGTTACTACGACAGATGCCAATAGTAATACCACACAAACCATCAAAAACTGTCTGGTTTTCTGCTTCATTCTCTAATGTCCACTCTACTGTATCTGTCCAAGAGATGTCGCTGCATTTAATAACAGTGATGTTTTCATCCGGGATGTCAAGCCAGCCTTGTATGCATCTCGGTATTGCAAGTCCTGTTGCATAAATGGCCAATAAAGAAATGGTCTTTCTTATAAGGTATGGTAATGCAGATTTTTCTTTCTCTTTGCTCGTTCACATAAATAGTAAATTTTGGAAATATGTGCTAGATTCTCCGAACAGTAAGCTTGCTCCCTATATGTCCCAGCATGATACAGTGTACATTATTTCTTACTTTGTGTTACTTTGTGTACTTTCTTGTTCTCACAGAAACGCAGATAGAAAGATAGAGAGGTAGATAGGAACTAACCTGAAACAAGGTTTATAAGCAGGTGGACATACACAGTGCACACGAGGACAGATTTGCATATCTCCATCTTTCTCACTGTGTGCAAGGACTACCACACTCTAGTTTGCTTGCTGCAGTCACAGACTCCGAGTGAGTATTGAGTGAAACTTCCTTTTACCGTCTTCATCCATATAATTGCGTCCTTACACTTAGCTGCATAAGCGAGCATTCTTTAACCCAATGCACAAATTACTGAGGAATTCAAGAGGTTTATAGGAACAACACTCATATTTATTTTCCAGATGTCATACGTGTATTATAAAAATTAATTTTCATTTACTCCCAAACACGTCAAATATTCGTCCATTTCTGTTTGGGAGCTTTTATTAAAGGAAACAGAAGCTTTGCACTATATTTTGTGCTGTAAAACATGTTTGTCTCAATGATATTTATAAAAATTCCTTCCTGACATTCAAGAAAAGTTTCCGAAGTAATGTTTTATTAATGTAAGGCTGGTTTTTATTTTATCAAATGTAATACGGTATATTTGTCAATGCTGATGTATAATACTCGTAAAACCAGACATTATACAGCCATGAGAGCACAGGAAGCTGTGGTATTATCTCTGATTCTAGTTTGTGACAGGATGTCTTGTTTGGATTCAGGCATGGTCCAGTCCTGAGCCACCAGATGGTATCATGAAAGCCATTAGACTTTGTGCGAGTCGGAATGAAAATTTTGGGAAGTGGAAGACAGTGATCCATCTGTTTCTCGCGCGACAATAGCCTACAACAGTATTACAGCATCTTCAAATACTGTCTTGTTTTTAATTATAATCTCCAATGTCCACTTTACTGTATTTGTCTTAGATAAAATTCTGCTTTTAATTAAAGTCTTGTTTTCATCCACTATGTCAATCCAGCCTTGTATGCATTAATAATAATAATTATAATAAAAATAAGTATAATAATAATTATTATAATAATAGCAACAACAATGCAAAATTTGCAAAGCACATATTCACACTCCTAAGGAGCATGCTCTTAACAATGTGGCATAGTGAGTCCTGTTCAAGAAACGAGCGCTGTTAAAAAAAAAAAAGTAACAACTGCAGTAATTTACATGGCTATTTATCTCTTTGATATTTACACATTAGTATGCAAGACCAATTTTCTCTCGTTACATTCACAACAAAACAGTGTAACTGCACTTTGGTGGTTGCTAAAAAAATTGTAGGATGCATATTATGCATTTTCTTGTCTATAATGTTTATCACAGGCAATATACTATGTTTACAGCAAACACACACAAACAAAAAAGATAAAGAGATAGGCAAAATGAAACGGAGGTAGGCAGAGATCACAGTGATATACCCTCTTAATCAGAACTTATGATCAGACAGAGAAAAATCCCCAAATACAATTCTTAGTGTCTACATCTATGTATCTGTGTATGTAGTTACCCAACTAGTCTTTATCATGAAGACTAACCGCAAACATCCGATGGACGGATTCTACATTAAATTTCTCTTAAACACCTAAGATAACCTAGCTATTGCTCAGATATTTCTAAAGTTTAAATAGTGTGGTGTGTTGATACAGCACAATTTTATAAGTATGTTCAATGGGCTTTGAACTATTAAGCTGAAAAATAAGAAGGCAGCGGTTGTGTGGGTGTGTGAAAACGACTTTCTTTAACCACAAACACGCACGCATTAAAAACACACACATACACAAAACAAGCTGTCATAAACACCACACACAGCAACAAACACACAGACGCATAACATAAGCAAAAAAATAAAATAAAATAAACACACGCACGCAAACAAAAAGTTGAGATTTTTGTGAGTCTGCTCTGCCCTTGCTCTGAGACAAAGATGAGTCACTATTGTAGAAGTCCCACATTTCTCATTTACACCCACAGTGTACGTGCTTGGCATTCATGTCCTTATGTGGTGGTTCAGTCCTGTGTGTTGTGTGTAATGCCAACATCCTGACAGGATGTCCTGGTGCATACACAGACGACTTTAAAATTAATACCCTTCATCCTGTGCTGTCGTAGCATTATGATGACTGTATTCACGTTTGTCAGAGTTCAGCATTTACAATGTTTCAAGTTTGAAGAATAGAAACCTCAGCCTAATATGTTTGGAAACTTTTCTTGGATCTCAGGAAAGGGTCTTTCTACGTGTCAACAAGACAGACATTTTAACAGTATAAAACAAACTATGAAGTCTCCTGTACACTGAGGTCTCATCCAAGAACTCACCTCCAAACGGAAATGGATAAATGAATAATGACTGACATCAGGAAGAAGAAACTATGTTTTCTTTCTGTAAACGTTTTGACTGCCTCAAAATTCAGTAGTTTTTACATTTTTTTTAAAAGAATCTTCGCACTTATGTAACGAAGTGTAACGATGCAGATAAGAGCATCATTCATTCCTCACTAGGAGTTCGTGTCTGCAGCAAGCAAGATCAAGTTTGTGGAAGGCCCAACGCAGAGATGGAGACATGGAGATTTGTTCTCCTGTGTCTAGTGTGTCTCAACTTGCCTGTTAACCTTGTCTCAGGTTAGTTCTTCTCTCTGTCTTTTTCTTTTTCTCTCTCTTTCTCTCTCTTCCTACGTTTTTGTGGGCACAAGATCAAGTAATTATGGGTGTGTTTGCACATACAAATAAATAAGGCATATATACATGAATCGACTATGGTTTTAAACTGTACATGTACGTTGTATACATTCAGTTAACCATTACACTAAGCAGGAAGTATGATGAAATTATTATGCTATCAGTTTTATAATCAAAAGCATCGTTTTGCTTTGTGCGAGCATAGAATGCCCAGCCATAAACAAAATAAAGCATTTAAACAAAAATATGTTGTACTCTGAATTAAAACTAAGACACATACAGACACACCATACTATACACAGAGTACAGAAAATATACACATAAACAACTTACTTGGTATCGTTTACGAGCAAAGAGAAATAGCCATCTGAGTTACTAGGGTTAATAAAATGATTATATTGCTCATTTATTCAACAGGACTCGCTATACCACGATGTATACAAGGCTGGCTTGACATCCCGGATGAAAACACTATTGTTATTAAATGTAACAACATATCTAGGACAGATACAGTGAAGTGGACTTTGGAGAATGAAGCTGAAAACCAGCCAATTTTTCATGGTTTCTGTGGTTCTGCTAATGGCAACTGTCGTAGTAACAACAACGAAATGTATTTGGAACGTCGCAGTGCATCAGAGACATCTCTGAATATCGCTAAAAATCACTGGAACTATGGCGGCCTTCGCCTGACCTGCTCTACAAAGACTGAAAACGCATCGTGCATCACTAACGTTATTCGTGAGACCATTTCTTATTCCTATATTTTGTGTTTATTTTAACCAACAGTTTTGCTAACTACATTGTTCCTTCACTGTGCACACAGATACATATATATATATATATGTCATGAAAGGAATATGATGTATGGAAGGACTGGAGTTAACCATCAATCTAGCTCCTGATAATGTTTTGTATTCCTAGTTCCTTGCACCTTTGTTTAGTATGTTAAAACGCAACTGGCTCACTTCGTTTAAGAATTATTAGGAAAATAAGCTTGCACTGTAAAATTCACCATCTCACTCTTTATAAAAATTGCTTATTAAATACTTGTTTTAAACTCCAGATCTTGTTGAGGCAAGCATTTAGGTTTATTGAGCCTTTATTTCTGTTATAATAATACATTAAATATTATAAAAAGAAAACGAAATCTGTGGTCATTTACATGGCAATAAAGTTCTAGTTGGGGACATACACTTTTTCCAGAGGCTGGGTAAAACTGGAATTCCCATATTTTCCAAAGACAAAGATACAAATGTACTTATAATCGCCATTCATATTTAAAGGAAATAGACAAAGGAATTGTACATCCACACGGAGACTTTGTCAAGTGTGTTTGACAAGTGAGATTACATCTCTGTCTAAAGATGGTCATGAAAAGACAGCTTTATAGTGATGTTTATACTTGTTTATCTTGAGAACAAAAGCAGCTATTACCCAATATTATTTATAGCTGGCATTGAGCGTTTACCCAGTTATTTTAATCAAATAAAAAAAAAACTTAGAGATTCACAAACTCAATAATAGCAAATACAGCATCATTATCTATAATCGGTTGTGAAGTCAACAACTGACCAGTTTTAAAACTAATCACTTTTAATCTGTAATGCCTTTCCCTATTTAGGCTTTAAATCAGCATCAGGCATTTACATCAAACATTATTTTTCAGGCGTTTAATGATTTATAACTATCTTCCACTGAGTCTCTCTTTTAATTTTTCCTTTTGTACGGCCTTCATGCATTTTATGCCACTGGATATTCTTGTTTTTATCTATTTAAATGAGCTGAGTAAGAATTCACGTGAAGCTAAGTGTCCCTTGAGAAATGTGAGAAACAAATATATGTCAAATAGCGAAAAAAAAAATTCCTCATGCTCTAAATGTGTAAGAGTTTGAACTTAATAAGATAACGACTTGTCCTCATCCATTCTTTATTTATCTATTCGTCATATTTTGGTATATTTGCGTCCTTGCGTGCTTTTTCCCTTCTGTAGACTCTGCAGAGCTGAGCAGCTGCAGGACTGAAGTTACCACGGAGTCATGGCAACTGACAGTCACGTGTAACGTTGACAATTTTTTATCGTCCAACAAACCAGGCAGGTGTGGAGTGATTCAGCGTCAGGAAGGGGAGACAGTGAGTATAGCCATCATGTCCAGATAGGCCAACAGAGTGACAGAATCTTATTTAAAACCCTCAGATTTCTGTTGTATAGTTTTCTGCTGTTATATTTCCCGTACCTTTAGCTTTTAATTTGTTATCACATTTTAACAAGCAATGTGCCTGAGATTTATTTCTGGGTGGGAGGACGAGTGAAGATGACAGTAGGCAGAGAGGGATTAAATCACTCATCAACAGAAGGAAAATTATTAACTTTGTCTTAGATAAACATTGACACATCTCAAAGTTGATAAGTGGTCTTCAGCAAACTGAGTGGGTCTGAGGGACTTGTTTCTTCTTTTGTATGGGGTTCGTGAATGATACTCTTCGAGAAACTTACCAATGGCGAATAAAACATAACAGTTAAATTTACATCTTAGAATTATGAAATATTACAAAAAATTAAGTGTATTTACTTATATAGGAAACAAAGATCAATCGAAGATAGATTGCCCGTTGTTTAGTAACCTTTAGCCATCTTTGTGTCAGCTTTATAATTCCTTTTTCTTAGAAGGATATGTCTTCATTAGTGAAAAACCGAACAAGGTAATGATTTACATCCTCATCTGAACTGAACGTTAAAATCCACAAAGAGTTTTGAAGAGAGCGAAAGAAAGTCTGACGGTGGAAGGTCAGAGAGTATGGTGGGTGTGGCATCACATACATTCAAGCTCCAGTAACTCTTGACGGATGATCAAACTAATGTGTGGTCTCAAATTTGGTGTCGGAACACAACTTCCTTTAAGATTAACGAGTGCCGGCCAGCTTTCTGTCATTAATGATTCAGCTCAAATCAACTTTAAAATTCCAATATGACGTTATCCTTATTTGACAATATTGGGTCATCATTGAGGACATATTTGGCCAATATTGGGCCAACAAGGCTGCGCAGTAAAAGATGTGATAATATTAAGACATTGACAGATTTCTACTGTTTGCAGCAGCCATCACAGAATTTCAAAACAGTCAACTGTCCCCTTGTCTTACATAACTGCACCAACCAAACAAATCTGCAGATTTACCATAAAGGCAACTGCAGCTGTACCCTTGACCTTCCTGATGTAATTGGTAATTATTCCTACATCATGAAGGTGTTACCTGGTGAATCGCAAGAGATAGCAGGAGAGGTGAGGATTGGTAAGTACTTCTAACAAAACTGGGGCTGTAAATGAGTGAAAGAAGACTTATTTGCACTTGTTCTTAATTTATTTACCATTAATTTTGTTAAGTATTACTGCACACATGAAGCATTAGTTCTAAGAACATATAAAGGCTGAATGAGGAGTTAATGTCCCATTGGCAGAACCTTTGGATTTTCTTTTCTGTACAAAAGTTACATTATATTATTACTCCTAGTAGTAGTAACGGATTTTCGTAATTTCTGGGTTTTTTTTTAATTAGTAGTAGTAAGCTACTTATGGTTTCTGCTAAGTAGTTAGTAGTAGTATTGGGCATCTCTTAGTTTCCTTCTACTACTTCTCTTTGCTCGTCTTATCTATGTCCACAGACAAATCAGAAACAAACTGCATGATATTCATGAAAGAGAATCCAGGTGGCAGCTGTAAGTGCTATCAACGAGATCGAGAATCTTTTTCTACCACACCAGCCACGGGAGAAAACTCGACGTACGTGTGTAACTTTGTCAGGTCATCCACATCACAGACTGGTGGACCAACAAACAACACTTGTCAAAACCCGCGTAAGTAACCTTGTGACTGATAATAATGGAGACTATATCTTTCTCGAGTACCAAACAAAAAAACTGGTGTGGATTTAACTTAGAGTTTGTCTGACATTAAACACAATACTTTGGATTAGTGTAAGCAGGATCACAAAAGCTCAATCCTAAAATTTAACCAACATTTTTGGATTCGGATATTTACAGCGCATTTAAGGTTTTTGTTAGACTTTTCTAATAAAAAAAACATTTTGCTTTATTTTCACTTTTTTACTAAAAGGTATTAGTTGTTTATATAGGAGAGAATACCGCCAGTTAAAACTGGACCAGAAATTATATTCCACCTATTCGACACTACATTGATTTCTCTGCTGAGATTGTTTGAGATGGTGGGTCAAAAATCCAGAAGTGTTTGACCTGCTTAATGGTCTCACTTTTCAGGCGCTGGAACGGACTCTTGCTCTGTCTTATACTCTATATGCTACCTACAGATATCAGTTCTAGAACTAATCGTGCATGGACAACCGAAACATAATGTATACATACCCAAATACATCCTATAGATATATATTCAGAAGGAGGAGGAGGAGGAGGAGGAGGAGGAGGAGGAGGAGGATGATGATGATGATGATGATGATGATGATGTAACATTAAAAATAACAGTTTTGATACATCTCTAAACACCTTGCCTTATCCCCTTTCATTATTTTCACAGATCCTCCTACATCACCACCTATCATAAAAGGTAATGAGAACGGCTCAATCTTGATAGTGGGAGAAAATAAAACCTTGACCTGTACAGTCAGCGGTGGAAAACCGTTGGTTTCGTCAGTTATTTTCGTCTGTGGTAACAAAACTGCCAAACCTGTCTTTGGGGATGACGAGTCCGTGTCCAGTTCTGTCACCTTTGATGTCCAGGTTCACCATCATAACACATCGTGTGTGTGCTCGGCTATATGGCAAAGAAAACCTGAACTGTATCCAGACAAGGCCTACATCACGCTATACGTAAAGGGTAAGTATATATATATCTAGAAACCAATGTTTCAATGAAAAAAAAAGATTTTTAAAATATTCGCACTAAATTAGTATTTAACTACACAAAGTTTCAATGATCAAAAAGCTTTATATTCGTTTAATGTTTGTAAATCTTGATGAATGATGCTATTGAAATACATTTTATAAACCAAAGACCTACATCTTCTTTACCAGTGAGAGAAGTGACTACATCAAAATACGAAATTGTCAATTAAAAATGATTGCTTTCTATTTTGACAAACTGAAAGACACTGAGCATTTTATTTTTTTAATTTATTACACACATCTTTCATAACAGTAGACATGGTGACAACAGAAGGCAAGACCGAGGACAAGACCGAGTTTCTAGCACGGACGACATTTGTGTCTCAAGAAACCAATCCTCAAGATCAAGAGGGTAAACATTCTTCTTAAATTACTGGGTTAAGTAAAAATAGTATAATACACAACATGCTATTTTTTCCAAATTAAAAGGATTTTCTGACAAGGTAAGAAAAATGTCAGATCTCTAAAACTGCATGCGTGCAACTGTTCGTTTAGATGTCCCACAATTTAAACTCTCCTGGTTGGTGTAACTTTAAAACTAATATTTATTTTTAAGATCGTTCTTTTATGTTTTAAAAGAACAGGTAGAGCTTATTGAACAAAAAGTGAAATATTTCATTTAATACAGCATGACAATATGTAGGTAGAGCTGTCGGATTAATTGTTCCAACAAGAAAGTTCGATGTTCGATATGTTCCTTTGCTGATGTTTTACTAAGTTTCCTTACAGTTCTATTTTGTCCTTGGATACAAAGGAAATTATTTTCTTGTCTAAGTTATCTGATATATTTTCGCCTATAAAACGATTCCAGATCTTGCTCATAATTTAAATTTCTTTTACTTGGTGTATAATACATTGGTAAAGTCACTTTTTTCTTCTACCACCAGTAGGATATACTCAGACAGAAAAGCAGACGGAAATCACAGAAATTTATCCGAAATCAGCCCAATTAAAATATTTTTGTTTAGGTACACACACCTTTCAAAGCATGTCTTCTTCATTGGATAAGCGTGAGCATGGCCAGTCAGTCAGTGTTTCTGTGATCGTTCCTGTAATCGTTGCAATCATCGTGGTGATCGCTGTCATCGTGGCCGCCGTTGTTTACGTCCACAGAAAGAAACAAAATCGTACGTAAACATAAGTTTATTTTTTTATATAGCACATCTTGACTTTCACTGGCGTACTCGACTGTAAAGAAGAAGCTTACAAGAATAAGTAGTTTTTCTTAATAGCTAAAGGGAAAGAATTGAAGTCGACAGAGCATGGGTTACAGTTTTAGTTTGAACTTATAATCGAATGTCTGTCGAGAGTTTTGTGAGAGAGGAGAAGTATCTTGGGTCTAATTTTATTGCTTTTGTTGTCCAAGTAGGAATGTAATGTTTCAGTCTGTCCTTTTCTGTTTTTTCTCCATTTTCGTCTTGTTATTTGTAATTTAGTGCTTGTATGCAGTACTTTATTTGTTCATTTATATACTGTGATTATTTTCACCGGTGATTAGTCTTTTACTAAGACTCTTGTTTGTTTACAGGAACAGAAGCTCAA
Organism: Pomacea canaliculata; assembly: GCF_003073045.1. Classification (NCBI taxonomy): domain Eukaryota; kingdom Metazoa; phylum Mollusca; class Gastropoda; order Architaenioglossa; family Ampullariidae; genus Pomacea; species Pomacea canaliculata. The sequence goes on along the minus strand of NC_037596.1, from coordinate 24,124,300 downwards.
GTGGCAGCATCAAACGAGGTTGAGAAGCCAAGGGATGGTAAGTGCACATGTCAAAGTTTGACTCCTCAATATAGTGTTTATGGACAAAAGTGTTCTCATTATCTAATTTTCTTTTGTTTCTTTAGCTTTTTAAACATATCTAAAAGGTCTCTTTACAGTTTCTTATTTCACAATCAAAAGAAATGTTTGCGTTTTAATGTAACAACATTTAATACCAACCTAACCTTTATTCCATTTCTGACAGACTAGAATGTACTATATTTGTTTACCCCAGCCTACTACTTGCTTCTTGGAAGCAGTTGAGGGGAAATATGTTGTCTGTAGTTTGATGTTTGCATTGATGACTTACAAAATACCCTTAGGTGTCCTCTTTTCCTTGATTTTTTTCACTCCCATAACTGATAAACCTCGCTGCAAAACCCATTATTTTTTAATTTTAGTATTTTATCCAATCTTATGATTAATGATAAGCACGGAAAGTTTTCAAAGCTCTACTTCACCTTTAACAAGAAATGTTTTTTGTTTGTTTTGTCGCCAGAGTTTGATGAACAGGTCAACATGGTTTACGTTAGCGCTGACACGTTGGGTATAGCCAGAAACTCTGTGATCATTGGCTTACGTCAGTCACGTGCCGATGATTCAAGATGCTTACCTAGTCCAGATGAGTCTTCTGAGGTCACCCAGAGGCGGTCTACACCGGATGGAGAAACTCCAACAGCTTTGAAAGAACATGACAGGAAACGGGGGTCAACCACATCAGAAAACTTCTATGCTGTCGTGGATGACAATGATTTGGCATAGACAAACCCGTAGATGTGATGAAACAATAAGAATAAACAGGATAGATGATAATGGAATAAATAAGCAAATAAGCAAGATGGAATGTATTTAATCAAAATATGCAAAAACAAAGGGAGATTATTGACCTTAATCAGAATGATCTTGTCTTTGGTCTTTCTAAGGAATTGTGTTCTCTTGTACAGGCACTTTAATCATTATTCGATGTATATCAAAATCTTTTTCACAGAAATAATTTTTGCTGTTTTTTCCCTACTCAAGTAGTTTTGATTCGACTTTTTCTATGTCACCAAAGTCTGCATCATACGGTGAATGTCTTGATATACAACTACCTCTGTCTGGCCCCAGACTTCTTTAATTAACCAAACAAAATTTAATGAAGATTTTCTTATCGTCTATCTATTTGGATATTTTAATGATTTAATTTTTTGGTGATAGATCGGGATGAAATGATAGCGATAGGTTCTTACTTTCAGCAGTCGATGATAATTTTTCAGAGACCACACAAATATCGGGATAGAAGATGCCATGTCTATATTATGTACATAACATGCTTAATTAACTGCAAAAATAATGTACTTGAACGGACAGAACCTAACAAGTGACTTGTAAATATAGCCTTTTTATTGGTTTATCCTTTTTTTCATAAACTCTTCCTCTATACTACGAAATAAACACGAGAAAGGCACTGCCACAAATATTTCAAAGAAGGAAGACATCATATTTATTTTAAAAGACATGTTAGTTGATGATCAAAGGCAAATGACATCAAATGTTAGTTGTAGAACAAGCAGAAATGTTAGTTTAACTGACACTGTGATCAAATATGAATTTATTACAGGTTTGTGCTTTTACAGATGATGTGTATGGCACATGACACAATTGTGTACGTAAGACAGCAAAATGTAGCATATAAGGAAGAATATGAAAAATATTGTTTATAATGTTACAATTATTTTTACACATAAGTAATCGAGAGTGTTGTTAACAGAAGTATTCAGTAAACTGTTATTTTGATATTGAAAACATGTATTTGATGTAAGGGTAATCACAAGGTAATGGGATATATTAGTCATCCCAATGTTTTCGCCGATGATACAAGCCATAAGGAGAACTAACTTTGCTACGTGGGTGTTTATAATTGTATCAATAAAGGACGAGTTGACAAGTTAGAGCGCCATTAAAATAATTCCTATCATTCTTGGGATGCATGTCTATAAACATTGTCATACCTTGCATCAAGAAGTCAAACTAAAATAAAATTTCAGAGTTCTTATTGTGCAACAGCAGCGACAACATCAGCATCACAACATTGACCAGCAACAACCATTTGGCTTTAACGGTCGGCTGAACTACCCACCCCTGTCCACCTGGACGAAGGATGAGCTCAGCGCGAAACTCACGATCCACACGAACAAAACTCGGATTAGTGCTTGATAATGAAGACGATGTCTGAAGCCATATCGTCTCACTTGACATCCAAAATAATTGTAGAGCAAAATAATTGTCTCATGCAGGTTTAAACCTTCCCTGACACACGCACACACCTACCACCTCCCTCAGCACCCACGCACACACCCACCACCTGCCTCACCATCCACTCACAATTTTAAGAGGACCTGCATTGAACTCTGGCATTCAGAGAGGTCAAAGTTATCTAAAACACTGACGGGTCATTGCCATGTGTGACAGGAAGGAAGTGAAGGTGCAGTCTGTGTGCTCTCAGTTTAAGTTTACAAATCGTGGCTTATTTTGTCTTTTCAATAAGTTGGAAACTGGGATTTAAGTGTCTTCGTCCTGTCGTAGCATCCTGTAACAAACACAGATACAATTAGTCGAATTGTACGTGTCGCTACCCATTGTTGACATGAGATTTCAATATGGATTGAATGGATCTTGTGTAAGAATCAGATGAAATTTTTACGAGAAGGGAAACGCGAATTCACGATGTTTAACACAAAGCTTGTGTCTCCTATAGAAACCGTTAACAACCAACAGTGTTTCGAAAACAGAAGGACGTTCAGTGTGTGTTGACGGGGACTAGATGTAAACAGAAAACTATTTTCAGATATCAGGAGTGATATCTGGGAAACAAAGTCTGGGTTCTTGTCGGTAAACATCTTGGATTCATTGGTTGCTGTGCTTCGTGCCTTACATACAGTCACGTGACTACGTCTGATGGTAAAGACAAGGATGTTGATGGTGGACCAAGTGTTTGTGATTTGATTGTTTCTCACAATTCGTGTCTGTAAACTGCGAGATAAGAAGTGGTGACGGCCTTAGACTGAGAAAGATGGAGAGATGGAGCTTTGTTTTCACATGCTCTGTTTATTTCAACATACTTGTCATATTAGTTTCAGGTGTGTTCATCAGTTCTCGTTATTTTTCCTTCTTCCCTCTCTCTCTCTCTCTTTCACACATATGCCTCTTTCATTCTATATATGTATATTCTCTCCAAAAAGTGTGGATTTTGAATGGCCGCATGTATATCCGTGTGCTTGTTATGATTTCATATATATATATATATATTTTCATATGACAAAAAGAAAATTTGTAGAATGCATGTTATACTTCATTAAGAAAAAGTAATTATTTTCGCTTATGCCGGACCAATATTCAGTTCACAGTATATAACATCAAGAAAAATATCCACACAGAATGTACTGTGTTAAACTGTACACCTCGTTATGCTGATAAAAAAAGGAAATGGATGGTTTACTTATTGTAGTGTTTCGTGTAGTACAGCTTGAATTATCATGCAACAACACACAACAAATGTTTTCTTGAGATTGCTATGTACAACAATAGTAAGCTTTCGTTTGTAATCTGCCCTTGTTATTAAACAGGACTCACTTTACACAACTGTATCGATGGATGGATCGATATCCCAGAAGACACTTCGACACTTATTACATGCAGCAACATATTTAAGACAGAAAAAGTCACGTGGACAGTTGAGAATGCTATTAGAAACAAAGTCTTCGAACATGAATGTGGAGATACTACATCCTGTAACCTTAATTCCAGCAAGATTTCTTTACAAAGATACAGGGATGATGGGGTTTCACTGATCATCAACAGAAACCATCGACGTTATGGAGGCTTCACCGTGACTTGCTCTACGACAACTGAACACGCGGAGTGTAGGATGCACGTCTTTCGTAAGATAAACAAACTTTAATCTTTCTTGTCATCTATATTTTTATTTCACTAAATTGTTAAATAAATATGTACTTAATACATTAAGTCTATACTTCTTTATAAGCTCATACTAATAATCTTTGTTAATTAAAGACTTGATTATTCAGCGCTTCACCTGCTATAAACTTTATTGTCAGTACAGCCTGCTTACAAAGTAAACTAAGATCTTTTTAAAATCTGTGTACATTACTAATTAGATAATTGTATTCAGCTTAGATGTAACCTCGGGGTTTTTTTTTTCTTTTTTCTTTTTTTTTTTTTTTTGCAATTGAGCCGTGAGTCTAAAGTTTCAATTTTTGTTCCGCAGACGCAGCAGAGCTGAGCCATTGTCGTACTGAGATCAACAGTCAGTCATGGAGAGTAACAGCAACATGTCACATTAACAAATTCTTCTCGTCGAAAGAGAAAGCTCGTTGTGAAGGACGTGTGGAACCGTTCATGCCAGAGGTAACAGACCGCCAAGTGAATTTTAGACAAACATATTTTGTCACATTTTTGACAAATACTTTCACATTTTCCAACATAACAAGGATGGTGTGACATTTTTTGTCCTGTCAAAGTAACGTGTACATCTTTCACATTCACAGTTTTTTTCTTCTTTACTGGCTACATTGTGAGACTGGCAGATGTCACTGTTAATTATTTATACAATATTCCGTAACTATAACGTTTGTCAAAAAGTTGTGCTGTGATATATATATATGTGTGTGTGATGTATAAATATATATATATGTAATGCATAGTGTCATGCACTAAATCAAAGTATACATAATAATTTAGATATTTATAACTGAGAATATTTTACTGCAAATGTAGCCATACATTATAGAACTAAATAAGTTGGCAGGAACTTGTTCTTTCTGCTAAGTTGTAATTAACTGAGAAGTATTTTTTCTTTCTTAGATATGTTATCTAGAAAAAAAAATTCTCTCTCTATTTGCTCTCTGGAAGTTATCTTTTTTTAAAATGCTGATAGCAATCGCTGAAGAACTACACGAGAGTCGACGGCCAGCCTTACCTACAAAAGTACATAGACCAAAGAAACAATAACACTTACTATAGGGGTACCTGCAGTTTCACAAGCAACCTTCCAACTTCGGCTGGTAATTATTCATACATCATCAACATTATGCCTGGTACATCACTGGAGACTGCCGGAAAGGTGTTGATAGGTAGGTACTATCGACGGTAGATATTAACAACTTTATGTATGTTCATTTCCAGTTGCATTTATCCTTCATAAATCATCAATGGAAAATGTTTGTTAAATATTCGCCGCTTGTACAAATGTAAACCTTAAATCATGATCATGACTTAGCTAATGTTTAGTTCCAGTTGCAAGAGCAGAATCTTAAATTCTGTTCTTTTGTTATTACTGATGTCAGCAATTATTTTATTTCATTTGGTGTTTCCTGTTTTCTTCTCGCCTTTATCAGGCAAATCCGAAGCAAACTGCACATTTTTCTTGGAAGAGAATCCAAAGGGCAGTTGTGAGTGTTTTGAACGAGGTCCAAGTTCTTTTCCTACCACACAACACTACGACACAGGAGTGCCCTCGACCTACGTGTGTAACTTAGTAAGGGGATCCACATGGCATAGTGGACACACACCCCAAGGTGCCACGTCTCCACCCCCGCGTAAGTCTTATAATCTTTTATACATTTACAGTCGTATTGGAACTATATATATACATTTGCTAAAATTGTTTTGGCTGAGTCGAAGTACAGCGGAACAATATTTAACCTTCTCTGGGATATCATTTTATTTAAATATTTATACTTTTACACTGAATTTTTTCCTACCCAAACTTTATTTATTTATTATATCGCATTCAGCATATCTAGGACTTTTATTTGCCTCTGTGATGACTGTCTGCATGTAAAAAAAAGTAATGATTTCGCTTTTAGATAATAGGTTTTTTTCCACAATAATATTTATTTGTAACCAAGCAAAACAGGCATAAAACAGTTTTCTATTCCTATTTAACGTTATATAGAAATAACGAGGTCACGACCTCCTTTGGAGACGACAAGAGAGATGCATACAGAACATCCTACACAGCCACTAATAAAGACTTCACAAGTGACCCACGTGACCACGTTTCCAAATTCAAAAGGTGTGTTAATTTTTTTAAACCACGGATGTGATTTCATTACTAAATATTATTTTCTACAATCACGGGAACTGGATGTAGCCTTGACTGGTATTCATGGATATAAGCAGTTTATTTATGGACAAAAGTAATCCAACTGAGTTAGCTAACTAACCATGAAGACAAATTATTTTCTGACTCAAAAGCCACCAAGCGAATACAAGAACACACATGACTGTTGTCCGAAATCCTAATCAACTTCATCAACATACCTTTCTTATTTAGGATTGGGGTCGTCTCCATCTGATCGAATCGACTCGTCTCCATCACCTCAAGACAAGTCTGGTCTATCAGTCGCCACTGGAGTCATTGTGGGAGTTGTTGTAGCCGTTGTAGCAACCGTTATCGTTATCGTCGCCATCGCTTACGTCTCAAGACGTTATCGAAATCGTAAGTAAATGCGAGTTAAAAATGATTTTGATGATAAACAAAAAATTACGACGACATCGCATAGTCTGTAAACTTCACTGTGAAGCACGGTGTTGCTGGTTCGAGGTCGGTAGGACTAAAAAAAAATCCCCTCGCCACCTCAGCAACAATGTCTACCTCATTGAAACGCACAAAAGCAGGGTTAAGCTTATCCATATAAACATTATACCCCGGGGATGGGTAACCCTATCCAGTCGTTACACCTACGACCACCAGGCAATGATATTCTTTACCGTTTTTGTTTACCTCACATTTTTCTAAAACCTCTGCCGATATTTTTTTGACAGATTTCTTCATGATTGATATTTAATGTTGATGATGGTTACTGGTATTTTTCTAAGTATTTATTACTGACATTCCTCCCTGATGTTTATTACTGTGATATGTATATGTGTTATTGACAAAGCAATATTGATACTAGTTGTTGAAAGATGAAGTTCCACTTTCATCTCTTTTTTGTATTCTAACTTATTTTATGCTAGCTCCAGACCTTGAGGAGCAATACAACGTGTTTTACATCAGCGCTGACGCCCTGGCTTTGAACACAATCCGTCCAGTCGATGACCTCCCCCAGTCACGTGTCCAGGTTTCGGATTCCCAGGCGTCTCCACAAACAAGTTCTGACTTTACTGACACAAGCTGCATGGTACAAATGGAAAACAACTCCATCGTTTCCCCACCTGCTCACCAGACCCAGACTACCCAACCATGTTTGAAAGAACTTGAGGAAACACGTGAATCTGCCATGTCAAACACGGAGAACCTCTACGCTGTGGTGGCGGATAAGGATCTGCGCGGTTCGAAACCACGAGTGTAATAAAATCATAAATCTATGACTCACTAGTACTTTTTCGACTTTTATCTGTAGCACCTATTTGATACTTTTAGATATGTTATAGTAATCAAAGTCAGTCATATTCATGGTGGAAGGTTTGCCTCCAACTTGGGCCTTCAGCAACATTTGGGTCGAGCAAGTAAATTTTCGAGCTGGGTGTTCGTCGTTAACAATCAATATCAATAGTTTTGTGATGGAGAATAAGCAGAAAAGGTTTGGTTAACCTGGGTTAAGTGTTTGTTTCGGAGGGTGAGACCAAGAGCGACATTTGACCACAGAAAATTTTTGCACAGCAAAACAAGGCGACGTGTCTCTTACAGCAGTTGCAGGTTTAAACTTTCCCTAACACAAGCACTCACTCACAACCTCCCTCACCAACCACTCTCACTTTCATGTGAACATGCATTGTATTCACTCGCATTCCGAGAGGTCCAAGTCATCTAGACCAAAGACAAGTCATTGTCCTGTTAGGCAGGCAAAGCTATGTGCTCTCAGCTTCAGTTTACAAATCATGGCCTACTTCGTTCTGTCAATGAGTCTGACACTGGAGTTTAAGTGCCTTCATCCTGTCATAGCATCCTCCTACAAACACAGAAATAAATAGTCAGTGTTAATACGGCTAATTTGTGCCTGTATCAACCCATTGTTGACATGGGATTTCAATATGGATTGACACTGATACCGTGCAAGAGATGAAATATTTACGATAAGAGAAACACAAACTCAAGATATTCAACACAAAAATTATGTCTCCGGTAGAAACTGTTAACCCAACAACCAACTGTGGTTCGGAAACGGAAAGACGTTCAGTGTGTGTTTGCGGAAACTAGATGTAAATCAACAATTATTCTCAGAGTTCACAAATGATATCAGAGAAACAAAGTCTGTGCTCTTATCGGTAGACATCTTGGATTCATTGGCTGCTGTGCTTCCTGCCTTGCCTACAGTCACGTGACTATTAGTAGTGGTAAAGTCAAGGATGTAGATGGTAGACCAAGTGTTTGTGATTTGATTTTTTCTCACAATCTGCGTTTGTAAACTGCGACATAAGGACTGGTGACGGCATTACACAGAATGAGAAAGATGGAGAGATGGAGCTTTGTGTTCGGGTGCTCTGTTTATCTCAACATGATTGTCAACCTTCTTTCAGGTAAGTTTATTAGTTCTCTAAATCTCTCTCCCTTCCTTCCTTCTCTCTCGTTCTCTCTCACACAGACACGCGCGCGCGCACACACACATAGAGAAAAAAAGAAAGAGAGTATTAAGGGTTGTGCCTCTGATTTTATTTGTACATTCAAATTATGTGAAAAAAAGGCAGAAATTGTCACATGAAGAGTTAAGAATAATATTAGAAACGAGACAATCCTCAACATTGTATGTGGAAGTATTTCAGCATGTAACGTATTTAATACATACGAGTTTGCTTCTTTTTTGTTTGTTTTTGTTTTTTGTTTGTTTGTTTGTTTGTTTGTTTATTTTTACAAAGATACAGTAATGACGGGGTTTCACTGATTTTAGGTATGTTGATGTAGTTTTGACTAAGTCACAGCCTTTTTTGTCATTAGATCCTCACAGCAAAGCTCACAGTCATGTAGCCGATACAGAACATTTATAGTTTGTTTTTAAGACAAATTCAATATTATACATTATCCGGGTATTATTTTAAATGAAACGTTATAAACTTTACAATTATTTTCTACTACAATTACTTTAATATATTATAACGCGTTGAGCTCTAGTCATTGCCTCCCTTGTTGTTTCCTTATCACCAAAGAATAGAACAACAAGTAATATTCCTGGCATGGTAAGAATCATCATCATCATCATCATCATCATCATCATCATCATCATTTTTTTCCTTCTAAAACTCAATTTTCCGACGTCTCTTGTCGCTGTAGTCAGGTCCCAGTCTGTGAGCATCTCCACCAACGCCACTCAACCATTTGTCACAGACGGAAAAACACAGATGGCGCTCTTCTGTCAGGCTACAGGCTTTTTATCAACCGTCACCTACATCTGGATACATGTGATATGTATCAACAGCAATCAAGATCGCGACACGTGCATCTTCACACCTAGAGTTCCTCATGACGACGGTCATCAGGTGGTGTGTCGTGCTCACAGAGTCGTTTCCATGCTATCTGACCCCTACACAATACAGCTAAACTGTAAGTGAAATACAATCATATTATGTTGCTTCATTGTTTTTTTGGATTGACCAACAGTTTCACAATTTAATAGTGTAAGATGCGTTTCGTTAAAGCGGGCTTCTGGATATTTCACAATCATAATCTGTCTTTTCAAGACTTAGCAATCAGTGCTAAAACAAATACATCGAGGTTTATAAAATTTCTTATACACGGTCGTGCGTTGAAACAGAGGCAAGTGTATGTTTCTGGGTGTGTGTGTGTGTGGAAAGTAAGATTTTAGTGTCTTCAACATAATTAGTAAATTTTACTCTTATTCTCAATTATCTTACTCTTCTAACTCCGTCGTAGCAATAAATGTAATGCAACATATTTTCACTCGTTTTCTCAGATCCTCCTCCGTCACCTCCAATCATACGCGGGTACAGGGAGGGGTCGGTCTTGACAGAAGGAGAAACCATTACTTTGGACTGTGTGGTCAAAGGTCAAAAGTCTGTGAGGTTCTTTTGCGGTGATGAACCTGACAACCCAGACATTGTGGATGACATGTCTGTCTGGAGTCCTGTCGTCATCAATGTCAGGACTAAACAAAATAACACAGTGTGTTTGTGTTCGGCCACATGGAGCCCACAGCCGAGGTTTTACTCCGACACTTCTTTTGTCCGTCTCTATGTCAATGGTAGGTATAGACCTTTACTACAGAATTTGAATTTTAGTCTAGATAGTTTCAGACAATATTTGAAAATAACGATCACTCTAAAGCACTAAGAGCATACTCCTTAGTATTCGTTTTACAAATTTTGCATTTATTATTATTAATTACTTTTATTGCGTGGGATTATGTAACTACCCACTTCAGAGACAAGATAGATGAATACAAAGCAGCCAACACAGATACCAGTAAAAACTTCACAAGTTCCCCACCTGACAACATTTTCGAGTTCTTATAGTGCATTTTCTTTTAAACCACTGATTTGAGTTCAGTATTTTAATATTGAATACTATTTTCTACAATTGTTTACCATAATAGTCGTCAATGTCGATTGATGTAGTTAATTAATATTGACTTAGTTCTTGTACTTGGTGTAGCCTTGACTTGTATTCATGGACATTTGCTTATTACGTGTGGGTAAAATTTTCCAAACGCAAATGTGAAATTATTTAGCTAATGTAACACCTATTTAACAATTTATTTCCTTATTCGCGAGCCACCAACGGTAAAGGTAAGAATAGTAAGTACTTATGAGAGTAAGATTAAATTTGGGGGTTATGACTAACAATCATTTGCAAATGTAGCACAGGGTCATCTCTACTCATTTCCTAGTCCAGATTTATGTTTAAGTACATGAGCGGCATCGTTGAGTAACTGCACTTATTGTAGATATAAAGTTTGATTTAATTATTATTTACAGACAGTGGTAATTAATTAGAACGTAGCAGAAGATGGACAGGACTGAGATAAGCAGATTGCGTGGTGCGAGCGAGGGACTAGCTGATTGGCTATACACGATCATGTGGCGGTGAGTTGAGTCTCTTTACCCCTCGTTACATTCACGGAGAAGACTGTGGAGAAACTGGGAGAAGTGTTTGTTGCCGAAAGCGACATTTGACTTCACATAGAAATAATTTGTAGAGTACAACAAGGCGATGTAACTCTTACAGCACTTGCAGGCTTAAAACTACACTGACTAAAGCACTCATCCACAGACACAGAGTTTTATGAGAACCTCTGAACCTCATTGTACTTGCTCTCAGCTCCATAAGTGCCAACATCCTGTCACAGCATCCTGAGCAACTCAGCAAGCACACTGGATTTCAATGTTTATTGACGAGGATTGTGTATGAAAGTGCGATGGAAGATTATGCAACTTACCATAAGTTAAACATGAATAAATGACAGTATAGAGTATGAAGCATATGTCTTCTGTAGAAATGACTCACCCAACAACAACCATAAGTGGTTCCGAAATGGAAGGATGTTCAGTGTGAGTTTACGGAAACTTGCAGTCAAGAGACAACTATTTTCCGACTGCATGAGTGACATCTGGGAAATAACGTCTGTGCTATTATTTGTTAACACTTGGATTCATTGGTTGGTGTGCTTCGTGCCTTGCATACAGACACGTGACTATGTGTGGTGATAAAGACAAGGATGTGGATGGTAGAGAAAGTTTGTGATTTGATCGTTGCTCACACAGGGACTGGTGACAGCATTACACAGACTGAGAAAGATGGAGAGATGGAGCTTTGTTTTCGTGTGCTCTGTTTATCTCAACGTGCTTGTCAACCTTTTTTCAAGTAAGTTCATAAGTTCTATCAATTTTTTTTTTAAAAAGCATGTGATGGGGTGCATTTTTTTTACTTTATCTGTAAGTTAAAAAAAGGTGTGGATTTCGTATGGCCTTATGTATATCCGTGTGCTTTTTATAGTTTCATATCTCTGTCTTTACATATATATGTACAGTAGACTCCGGTTAATAGGACCAACCGCTTATTCGGACCAAATCCTAAACAACCGAAACAAAATCCTATTACATTAGCTTAATATTATTTGCTATTTGGATTTAAAAATCCTACACTTATATCACACTAGCAATCTGAGCTCTAGTGCCTTCTTCCATTGTTGTTTGACTGTCATAACTAGACTGGAACAATACGTATTATTCCTGGCATAGCAGCACTACATGAACTATCTTGTCCATCACTAGATGTAGTACTAATTCCTCAATATTCTCAAGTCTCTTCTTGTTGTAGTCAGGTCCCAGTCTGTGAGGATCTCCACCAACGCCACTCAACCGTTTGTCACAGACGGTACAACACAGATGGCGCTCTTCTGTCAGACTGATGGCGTTTCTCCACCCGTCAGCTACACCTGGGCAGGTGTGGAATGTATCAACGAGCATCACCAACGCGGCACGTGCATCTTCACACCTAGAGTCCCTCAGGACGACGGTCTTCAGGTGACGTGTGATGCTTACAATGAAATCTCCCTTGAACTGTGGACGTCTGAACCCTACACAATACAACTCAGCTGTAAGTGGAGTGGAATGTATTATATTGTATCACACTACTGTTATTCTAGATTAACCCTCAATTTTACAGTTTTAGTTTTACACATACTACATTAACATTCCTTACCTCGTTGTGTAACCAGTTTCTGCTCAGACATGTAGCAGCAACATAAAAATATTTCAGAATGTAAAGCAACAATTATTTGCTTAAACAACTACATGAAGGCTTATACATTTCTATACACGCTCGAGTGATAACATAGGCATGTTAATGTGTGCCTGTATATCACAAAGTCGAGAATATCAAGAATTAGATTTTCATTGACATTTAATAAACATTATTAATAAATCTTACCTTTTTATTCGATGTCATTTTTATGAGACATTGGCATTTTTAGTAGATATCAATATTATTAGTAGATCGAATCATTATTAGTATATATTACCATTATTAATAAATCTTTCTTTGTCGTAACGATAATGCAACCCTGCTTTTTTTCACTCGTTTTTGCAGATCCTCCTCCCTCACCGCCTAACATAACGGGGTATAAGGAGGGGTCAGTACTAACAGAGGGAGAACAGATTACTTTGAAGTGCACGGTCCATGGCGGCAAACCCAAAGTTACTTCAGTGACTTTCTATTGCGGTGATGGACGTGACAGTACTGATGTTTTTGGTGATGAGTTTGTTACGAGTTCTGTAGTCATCACCGTCCAGACTAAACATAATAATACGGTGTGTAAGTGCTCGGCCACGTGGACCCAACACCAGATGTACCGAGACACTACGTTTATACGACTCTTCGTGAGAGGTAGGTATAGTTTAGAAATTGTTAAGATAATAATAGTAATAATAAGAAGATTATAACGCATTTGTTTTAATTGGATTTTTTGTTGCGTCGATTATATTTTTAAAACACCTCTGGGTTTGCCACAATTTTCTTTCTTTGAGTTTTGAGAAGCCAATTTTCAACTCTTTGCCAGCGAGTAACCTTGACTAATACTCATGGACATCGGCAATTTACTTATGGATAACATTTCTCTAAAGTGAATATGGAATTGGCTAGTTATGCTAACCGGACAGACAAGTTTCCTCTGTCATCAGCAGCCATCCGGGAAAACTGGGAAAAATTACCCCCATTTAACATTAAACATGTATAACTCGGTTAAAGAATGAGATAAGCAAACGACCAAAACAAACTTTTTTTCAAAATTAAGAAGCTACGGAAGTTGATTTTTTTTATTTTGACCTAATAATATTCAAGTTTCATGTAATATTTTTCTTTTCATTCATTGTGTCATTATAGATATTTAGTTACGATTCTTGCTATTGTCAAATTATGAATCCAGTCTAAACAGTCTGTAGTAAACAGTTCTGTATCATTTAATCAAATTAAAATTAATTTAATTGTTGCTCCAAAGTGATCAAAGGACGTTGGTGTCTAAACTACCATTTAAATCTATCTGTCAGCACTAATAAATAATATTTCAATATTATATCGTTTATATCATTAAATACAACTTATTTCCATTCCTTATAATAAGTCCTCTGAGATCAAAATTTGTGTCATCCGAAATCCAATTAAATTCTATTAAAATGCTATTGTTGTTTAGGATTCATATCGACTACACCGGATAGAGTTTACTCCTCTTCATCGCCTCAAGATGAGGTTGGTCAATCAGTCCCCACTGGAGTCATCGCAGGAGTTGCTGTAGCGATTGTAGCCATCATTGTCGCCATCGCCATCGCCATCGTCGTTTACGTCACCAGACGACAACAAAATCGTAAGCAAACATTGTTAAAATATTTTAATAATAAACATAAATTTATAGCGATGTTACAGATTGTATTATTGAGTAAACTTCACTGTGAAGCACAGTTATGTTGGATCGAGGTCTATATGACTAAACAAATATCAAAATAACCATCCCAGCAAAGCTGTGTACCTCATTCGTCAGGGTAAGTAGAAGTGCAAGGAGACAGAGTTAACCATCCAAACATGATCTAGGGATGATCATGGGCTGCTTTTATAACTTCTTCTCTCCTGGATACTTAGTATTGAACTCTTCATGTTTCTTATTGTCCGTGCCTCGGTAGCTGCAGAAACTGGATGTTAATTCAATGGCTATAGTTAGAAGATTCTGCATATTTTTCTTTAGTCAGAAGCTTTTCTTGTAACAGAGTCCACAGCTCACAACACAAGGTTCAAAGACAACACACAACACGATGGTAAGTATGCCACACCTGAAAAAAAAAGAATAGTTCTGAATGCACATGTCAGTCATAAATCTGATTTGAGGTGCCTGAAAAAAAGATCTTCCATATTAATTTGCTTTCTTATAATACTGATATCAAAGTGTATTTTAACAGAAAGAAGACTAGCATGCAGTTGTTACTGAAAAGTGTGACAATTAAAAGCTCTTTACCTTTATGTTGGCCAAAATCTAATGCTACTAGCTACTCAGTTTAATTGCTGTTAAATTATAAATTTTCACTTTCTTTTAACACATTTTTTTACTTTCACCAGATTTTCAAGAACATGTCAACGAATTTTACATCAGCACTGGCTTTGAACACAATCCATCCAGTCGATGACCTCACCCAGTCACGTGTCCAAGATCCCGTTGCCCAGCCATCTCCACACAAAGCTTCTGTCTTTACTGACAAAGGTTGCACGACACAAGGAGCAAGCAATTCCAGTCCTTCATTATCAGCCCACGAGCAGCAGGCTACCCAGCCATGTTTGAAAGAACTTGAGAAAAACTGTGAATCCACCATGTCAAACACGGAGAACCTCTACGCCGTGGTGGCGGATAGGGATCTGTGTGGTTCGAAACCTTGAGTGTAATAAAATGTAATAAATTCAGGAATATATGGAAGCATACTGTAGTAATAATTTTGTTAATCCTTGCTGACAACTTCTGTTCTATTGCGCACATTCTTCATTTATAATTTGGATTTTTGTGAACTCGTGGCTTTAAGAGTCGATTAGATAAAACAACAAAATGTTGTTGCACTGTGTGAAGGCTGCGATGATAATGATAAGCAAGTTTATTACTGTCGTCCAATCATTGATTTATTTGGAAAAAGAGTGTAATGTTTCTTTAATGGTTCATTTTGTTAATTCCAACTCCAATGATCATATAAATAAAGACGAAAATGAAAACTACCTTTCATGTGTGCGTGCGTACGTGTGTGCTGTAGTGTGTGTGTACATGCATCGTGCGTGTGTACAAGAGCAAGTATTAAACGCCATGTAAAATAAAACATTTTTTTCTCTGTTTTCTTTGCATTCGAGTTTGTTGTTGTTGTTGTTGTTGTTGTTGTTGTTGTTGTTGTTGTTGTTGTTGTTGTTTTCATGTGGCATTAGTTTACAATGAACGATGCAAAGCTACGAATAAAAATGTCTTGATGACTGTCACCACCTAAAATAAAAAGGAAAACACTAGTTTGACATACATGGTTAGAGGATGAAATCCGAAAGTGTCCTCGATGACCTACTCTTGTGGAGATAAACCTGACAGACCTGATGTTGTGGACAACATGTCAAAGCCGAGTTCTGTGGACATCAGTGTCCAGCACACACCACGAGACTTGTCGAGGAAGCTTATTTCGCCACTCCTGAGGTTTCCCAAAGGTTATTATAACCTAGAGGACAAACAGCTTGAGTATCGTTGGCTCGTTCATCCTCTTTTCAAGGTTGTAGTAAAGCTGACCACTCAATCGTACATCAAAACATTTCCTGCTTTACACGAGAGACGCGTATGATTAAGGACTAGTCTCTCAATCCTATTTAGTCAGTCTTAATAATACTCAGACGAGTCTAGAAAGACTGAAGGAGAAATGTTGCAGGCATCAGTTCAGACTGTGTTCACATCACACAGGTCCAACCCTAAAATACAATACAGAGAGTGTTGACCACCACATTGGATTCTGTGTACATCAGTGTGTGTGGGTCAACCTGCTAGTCCTGATATTTAATCCATTTCACTAAATTATGGACTGTTCGTATTCTGTAAGTGCGATGCTGAAGGCAGGAACAGATTAGCAGATCATGTCAATAATTACAGTCAAGAATATTTCTTTCATGGCCTGCGAATGTGCATCACAGACCAAATTTTTTTATAACCAGAGTTGTGTCTGTCACTTCATGGGCGAAGTGAGACTCAAGCGACAGTTGGCATCACTTAGAAATAATTTGTAGTCCACAAACACAGAGTTTTATGTCTGAACCTGAATCGTACCCGCATTCAGAGAGGGCAAAGTGATCTCAAACACTGATGGGACCTTCATTGTCATGTATAACAAACATTAGTCATTGCCATGTACGCAGTCTATGCTCTCAGCTTCAATTTACAATCATGGCTTTCTCAGTTTAATACTTGGCCTTAAGTGCCTGCATCCTGTCGTAGCATCCTGCTGAACCAGATATACATAGTGTTGATAAGATTAATTTGTACCTGTAGCAACTTAGCGATGACAGTGGGTTTCAATGTGCATTGGCGTGGATACTGTATAAAAGTTAGATGAAGGCTTCTCCATCTCACCCTATGACAAACATACATTCACGGTATGTAACATGAAAGTGATGTCTCCTGTAGAAACCGTTAACCCAACAACCAGCAGCGGTTTGGACAGAGAAGGACGTTCAGAGTGTGTTTACGGGGACTAGACGTAAACAAACAATTATTCTCAGAATTCACGAGTGATATCAGGGAAGTGAAGCTTTTGCTGTTTTAGATAAACATCGTGGAGTCATTGGCTGCTGCGCTTCGTGCCCCGTGTACAGTCACGTGACTATGTGTAGTGAGAAAGACAAGGATGTAGATTGAAGAGAAAGTGCGATTTCATTGTTTCTCACAATTTGAGTCTGCATTTTGCTAGACAAGACCCTACACATGTCAAAGATGAAGAAATGGAGCTTTGTTTTCGTGTGCTCTGTTTATTTCAGCATTAACCTTGTTTCAGGTGGGTTCACACACACACACACAAAGAGAGATATTGCATATAACGGTGTGCGTCTTTCATTTTATTCATTTGTTTAAAATGCTATGCTTTTGATGACTATATTTACACAAGAAGGTATATTGTACATAACGAGAAATCTTATTTATAAAACTAAACTTTATAAACAAAAGTAATCGTGTTCTTTTTGATATTATGTCAGATTAATGTGCTTACTGATACTGTACCACTCTATAGTACACAGTATGCATAAACAAGAAATATCCACAAAGCAAGTCCTATGTAGTACTGTGCACCTAGTTATGCTCATCAATGAAGAAAATCAACCATCTATCTAGCGATTGATGAAGCTCGCTTCACATTATCAAGCATAAACACACAAGAAATGAATTCTTCAGACAGCCATGTACGGTAGAGAATGAACAATGAGAATAGTAAGTTTTGTTTTCTGATGAGCTGTTGTTTTCTGTACAGGACTCACTATACAAAACTGTGTTTTTGGGCGGATTTATATCCTACAAGATACTTCGACACTTATTACATGCAGCAACATACCTGAGACAGAAAATGTCACGTGGACAGTTGAGAATGATAGAACTGAGACAATCTTCAAATATGTCTGTGGAAGTATTACAGCCTGTAGCGGCATTACTTACAGAGATTTTTCTTTACAAAGATACAGGGATGATGGGATTTCACTAGTCATCAACAGAAACCATCGACGATATGAAGGCTTCAACGTGACCTGCTCCACGACAACTGAACACGTGGAGTGTAGGATGCACATCTTTCGTAAGATAAACAAACTTCAATCATTCATCGTTTAATTATTTCACTTAGTAATTTAAAGACTATGTAACTAATTACACTGTTTCTAGGCTTATTTTACAGTTAAGATAATGTTGGTTATAAAGCATTTGATTCTTTGGTGCTACACTATCTGCTTACACAATAATTCTTTTAGTACTATAATTTTTTCTTTCATTCCGAGTAAATTACTAATTAGATTTGTAAGGGTGGTGGTGGGGGGGGGGGTCCTTGAAAATGTTTACGTGAATATAACAGCCTTCATCGAATGATTCATCTGAGATTTTGAAGCGATTATAAGTACAAGTTTCCTTTGCTGAACAAATCTTTAAGCAGGAATGAGGAACAATATTACCTTCTTTTGAAACCTCACTATTTCGAAGTAGAGCGGGTTGACTACTCTCAAATTTCACTCTAATGAAGCTTGCCTGGCCTTTTCATTTTAAATCGTAACTTTCTCATTCCGGTTATCATTATTTTTCTAGGCTTTCATTTATGACTAACTTTTGTTCGTTTCATTTATTGGTTTTATATTATTCAACATTTATTAGACTTAATTTTAGAAATCCATAATTAATTGTAAATACTTTTTTAATTAAATCCAATTATTAGCTATCTATTTTTGATTTGCTGATTGTTGAGATGAGCAGGAAGGTGAACATTAAGAGATTAGTTTGGCTTAGCGTAACATGAAACCTGCTCATGAAAAATAAATAGTTAAAAATTAAATTACGGTTTAGCTTCAACACAACTGTCAGAGGCAAAGACTTATTAAGCACATGAAATTTTATGTACTTGTTTGCTTGTTTTCGATTTACAATACAATCATCAGATTTTGAAAGTTTCTTAAACGATTTATCCACAGACGCCGCAGAGTTGAGCCCGTGTACAACTGAAATCAACCCGAGGTTATGGACGATAGCAGCAACATGTCCCGTTAACAAATTTTTCTCGACGGCACAGGAAGTTTATTGTGGAGTAACGGAGCGTCAAAATTTCTTAAACAGCGTGTGTAAATAATAATCATCATCATCATCATCATCATCATCATCCTCATCATCCTCATCATCATCATCATCACCATCCTCATCATCCTCCTCATCATCATCATCATCACCATCATCATCATCATCATCATCATCATCATCATCTACGAAATCTAAATCATCATCTAAATCTAAATCTAAAAAAGAACATGCTTTGGAAGGGAAAATGACAACCAATACACAAGCTGTAGGTTACATTTTATGTCTGTGGACATTTAATTGCAACCAACTGTATGTAGTCACACATACACACACAGACTTCATTTATGATCAATAGACAGCTGCTTAGTGTTTCGTGGAGGAAATATAATCGATTGAAAAACGTTTCTCTCTCTCTCTCGTTTATCGGTACTTGTTTGATAAATCCTTTTACATAACCAGACATCAGCATTTTGACAAACAGTATGCTATGTCACATCACGTGACTTAATGTCTGATGGCAGTCAATGACGATCAGCTGGAGATCTCTCTGCCAACTTCACCTACAAAACTACACTGACACAGTAGATAACAACACTTACCAGAGAGGTACCTGTCACTTCACTATGTACCTTCCTCCTTCAGCTGGTAATTATTCCTACATCATCCACATCCGACCTGGCCCGGCACAGGACACTGGTGTAGAGGTGTGGACAGGTAAGTACCCTCGATAGGAGGCATTTCCAAAATTATCGCTATTGATGTATATTTGTAACATCTCTTCTTAACTTGATAAACCATTCGCTGAAAAGTGTATTTATTCGGTAAATGCCAGCGCTAAAGAAGACTAAAGAATTTATCATTAATTACTATGTTAGCTGAATGCTGAGCTGCTGTTGCACAAGAAAAGCCTTACTTCTTTTGTGTAATCTTTCTCGTGTGATTTCTCATGGTTTCATTTTGTTGTTTTCTGTTTTCTTTAGACAATTTAAAACCAAGTTGCGCAAAATTCTTGCAAGAGAATCCGAACGGCAGTTGTGAGTGTTATGAGCGAGATCTTGCATCTTCCTCCTACACAGGAGGGACAACGAACTACGTGTGTAACATTGTCAGAGGATCCACATCGCAGAGTACACCACCATCCCTCACTCCCACTTCTCAAACCCCAAGTAAGTTTTACGATGATCATGTATATAGTCACAGTCGTACTGTAAGTATGTTTGTTGATATGTTCTTAGCTGTGTCATTTAAAGTTTCGTTCTCGCAAGTTCTTCTCGTGCTGATACTGATGTCAAAATCCGTCGCAACTATTGTAGGAGTACAGAATGATACAAATTATTTATTTAATTGCGGCTCCTTGTGACCTAGAAACAAACTGCCCGATATTTTTGTCGGCCATCATACTCTACTGCTCTCGAATGTTCCAGGTGGTGGTTCTCTAGTTAACGTGAGAAATTATACTCGACAGGATAACGGCAACAATACACGTGTTCTATAACCGGGTCACGGGCACACCGTGATCACGTAAATCAGTGACGTACACCCGTCACGTTGCTGTACCTTGTCTAACACTAGCACAAGTTTACTTTTCATGGGGTCCAATCCAAATCGGTGTTTCCATCTACTCCATTGTTTTAATTACTTCTTGATACCGTGTAGAGCACTTATTTGCTTGTGGTGGTCTTGTTCAAGTCTTTAAGTCTTATTGTGTAAATCTCTGTCAGCAAATAACAATAACAATAACAGTAGACTTTATTAATCCCAATGGGCAATTTAAACATGGGAGCTGTGCCCTGCGTCCAAAATATATGTATATTGAAAAACACACACACACAAAACACACACACATGCACACCTACCCATCACACACACACACCCGCTGATAGTTCATCTGTGATTGAGTAGCTGAACTGCGGATGGCACAAAGATTTTAGATGCCTATTGGTTTTGCATACTTGCATGGCAAAGCTGTGATACGTAGCTGTGATTAGAAAGTAATGTCAGTTATGTAGGAAGGTCACACCAGGTCATTCACACTTAACCTAAATCACACAAAAACACTGAACTGAATTTTTCAGAGCAAGTAAGAATGATGTTTTACATTCATTTGGTATCAGTTTAATTTAATATCTATATAATTTAGTCGTTATTTAGTTATACTACAGATTATTAACATATATCGTACTGAACTAATATGGATCTCTAGCTTTTACTTCCCTTCTTCTTTTCTTATCATCAAAGACTGGAACAACAGGTACCATTCCAGTCATAATAGACCTACAAGTACAACAACAGCAACCACTTTGTCCAGCACTACAAGAACAACAAAAACTCCTCAATCTTCCCACGACTCTTTTCGCGGGCTCCAGCCTGTGAACATCTCCACCAACGCCACTCAACCGTTTGTCACAGACGGTACAACACAGATGGCGCTCTTCTGTCAGACTGATGACGTGTATCCAGCCGTCAGGTACACATGGGCAGGTGTGACATGTATCAACGAGCATCACAAACACGGCACGTGCATCTTCACACCTAGAGTCCCTCAGGACGACGGTCGTCAGGTGACGTGTGATGCTTACAGTGTTGTCTCCCTTGAACGGAGGTCGTCTGACCCCTACACAATACAACTGAACTGTAAGTGAAATACAAACATATAATGTTACTCTATTGTTGTTGTGGATTAACCAACAGATCTTACAATTTTATAGTTTCAGACGCGCAACGTATAAGCATTCTAAAGATTTTTGTAAAAGCTAGCATATACCTGATCCTTTTACAGCAATATAAACATATTTGAGAAGCAAAATAATTCATCAGTTGTGTATGTGTGAGAGAGAGAAAGAGAGAGAGCGTGCGTGCGAGTGTGTTTTTTATTTTGTGTGTGTGTGTGTGTGTTTTTTCGTACGAACGTGTGTTTTGGGGGAGATCCCATGTAAGAGATAGTCTACAATCAAGATGTCAAGAGTAAGATTTACTTAAACATTATTAGTAAACTTTACTATTATTACTAGATATTACCATTATTAGTAAATCTTTCTCTGTTGTAGTAATAAATGTAAAGCAACTTATTTTCACTCGTTTTCTCAGATCCTCCTCCGTCACCTCCAATCATACGCGGGTATGAGGAGGGGTCGGTCTTGACAGAAGGAGAAAAGTTCATCTTGGACTGTGAGGTCAAAGGTGGGAAACCGAAAGTTAGGTCTGTGAGGTTTGTTTGCGTTGATGAACCTGACAACCCGGACATTGTGGATGGCATGTCTGTCTGGAGTCGTGTCCTCATCAATGTCAAGACCAAACATGATAATACAGTGTGTTTGTGCTCGGCCACATGGAGCCCACAGCCGAGGTTTTACTCCAACACTACTTTTCTACGTCTCTACGTCAATGGTGGGTATAGACCTTTACTACAGAGTTTGAATTGTATTCTGGATAACTTGAGACAATATTTGAAAATAACAGTCACTCTAAAAAGTTTAGTTCATTTTATTGCATCGAAGTATCTTTATGAAATCGCTGACCACTTGTCTCAGTTGTTTTCTACGTTTAGGATCCAAACTAGTAAAGACACAACATAAAAACTAATCCATGCTTCATGATAAGAAAATCATTTCGTACAAGATTAACAAAAGATTTTTTTATTTATGTCAGTAACGCTGTTTGACATGACAATGGTAAACATTCTTCATTAAAATTTTGAAAATAGGTTGTTTACATATCAATATTTGTCATCAGGAAAAAGACACATAATAAACAACAGTTTTCTATTTCACATTATGTAGAAAGCACGATGCCACGATCCCCTTCAGTGACGACAAGAAAGATGTATAAAAAGCCTAGACAGACACCAGTAACGACTTCACAAGTGACCCACGTGACCACGTCTTCAGGTCAAAATGATTCACATTCTTTCTAACCACTAAATTCGCTTTTCTAAAATGGCAGTCATCACTTTGCACACACCCGTGTGTTAAGTTCATGATTTCACTCAGTGTCTACTGATATACCTGATTAGTATGGACCTATCTCTTGCACTGGGTGTGGCCTTAATAACTAGTATTCATGGACATCGGTAATTTACTTATGAGTAAAATTTCCCTAACTTGGATATGGAGTTAGCTAGCTTATCTAACGCGAAAGACAAATTATTTCCTGACATAAGCCACCAACTTAGAAAACAGCAATTTAAAAAAGAGTGTGCCACTGAGCATCCGTAATTACAAAAAAAAACAAACAATTACATTTAGTAACATAAACATTTTTCTATTCACGAAGCTGCTTTTATTGATTCTGACAAAATAACTTTTCTCAGTCAAGTGTCAGGTGAACATTTTATTTGCATTCAGAAACATCAACGAATTATGCGATATTCAGTTTCGTGTTTATGATATCTGCTATTCTCAGATCATGGATAAACACAAACTGTAGGTAACAGTTCTGTGAAATTTAGTTTAATTCAATTTAATTTAATTTTGTTCCAACATCAGCAAAGGAGTGGATGTTTAAAGTATCGTTCAGAGTTATTAATGAGCATCAATAAATAATATGATAAAAATTTTTATAGTTTATATCAGTGAATTGAACTTATTTCCTGTGCCGTGTGATACACACACTTTCTCTGTACTCAGTCATGAAAATCATCTGCGACCAACATTTCATCCAAACTAATGCAGAGAGACAAATATACAAACACAAAGACTTACACCAGTATCATCCGAAATTCCTTAATGAATCACTTTAATTAAAATGCCTTACTTATTTAGAACTGGGTTCGTCTCCATCGCCTCAAAGTAACACCGGTCAGTCAGTCCCCATTGGGATCATTGCAGGAAGTGTTGCAGCCGTTGTAGTAACTGTCATCGTCATCGCCGCCGTGGTTTACGTCACCAGACGGCGACAGAATCGTAAGTAAACATGAGCTAAAGGTGTTTGTGATGATAAACCTACAATTATGGCGATGTTGCATAAGCTTGGAATAAGTAAACTTTACAGTTATTCTGGTTAGAGGTCTGTGTCACCAAATAATGCCCGCTTGCCATTCCAGTACGAACCTCATTTATCACGGTAAGTAAAAAGACAGGTTAAAGCGCTGCCATCCAAACGGTCTGCCCTCGAGATGGTTACAGCTACAGTGGTTACATCTACGACCACCAGGCAATGGGATTCTTTACCGTTTGCTTTGCCTCTCGTTTGTCTAGAAACCTGAGTTTACCTCATTCTATGACATTTTTCAGTAAAATATCCAAAAACTTCTTGTTAATTTTTGCTGCTGATAACGAAAAAAATTTCTTGTTTTCAAAACAAAGGTTAGGGGAGGTAATTTTAATCCTCAGAACAGGAGTTGTCTCCTTTTTTTCACAAAGTAACTATGGGGAGGGCTGAGGTGGCCTGTTAGCTCTTCCTGGCCCCGTTTGGTCCCCTGACCGCAGGTGGACCAGGTCAGTTTACGGGGTAAACCTTACCCTCCCCTTCTTTCCGTTTTTATATCATTCTTTGGGAAGAATAAGGCTAGAGCTGTGAGTGGACCTCGCACTCTGAAGTACAGCGGGTTGCGCTTCTATCCGCCATAGAAAACCACGAAGCCTTTAAGGTTGTGGAAGTTTTGAGAATCTTTACAAAGATCCAGAAAGTTTTCCCCATTTGCATGAATAGCCAAGGTAAAAGTAAGCATGCAAGAAATAATTTTGCGCTGCTGGAGCCGCCTGTGGTCGTCGTTGGAGAGTGCCGAGGGCTGCAGGATGCTGGTGTGCTTTGGGTACAGCAATGGTGTGGTTCAGTTGCTGTATCAAGTGAGCGTTGGACGGATTCCTGGGAACCGATGCTCTCTTCATCTACCTGCTGTGATACAATGTCGACAACTTTACAGTCAAAGAGAGACAACAGCACTCAAGGAGGGATCCGTATCCTCAATTCACATGTAAGTTTGTTTTTATATATAAATTATAATATTTAAAAATGAGTTCAACACTTTACATTAATTATATTTAGAAAATTTAAAAAAATTATGAACACAACTTGGATTGAATTTGATAACAATCTGTGTGTGTATATATATAGATATGAAAACATAAATAATACTAAAAAAAATACTCATAACAATGTAGAAAGACTGAAGAAGAAATGTTTAAGGCATCAGTTCAGACTGTTCACATCACACAAGTCAAATGTAATACAGAGAGTGTCGACCACCACGTTGGATTCTGTGTACATCAGTGTGTGTGAGGTCAACCTGCTAGTCCTGATATTTAATCCATTTCACTAAATGATGGACTGTTCGTATTCTGTAAGTGCGATGCTGAAGGCAGGAACAGATTAGCAGATCATGTCAATAATACAGTCAAGAATATTTCTTTCATGGCCTGCGAATGTGCATTACGAACACAATTGTTTATAACAATTGTGTCTGTCACTCCATTGGCGAAATGTTTGTTGCGGAGATTTAGACCCAAAATGACATTTGACATCACATAGAAATAATTTCTAGTCCTCACACACACACAGAGTTTCATATGTGATACTCTGTCGCATTCAGAGAGGTCAAAGTGATCTCAAACACTGACTGTCCTTCGTTGTCCTGTGTAGCAAACATTTATCATTGCCAAGTATACAGACGCAGTATGTGCTCTCAGCTTAAGTTTAGAATCATGGCTTTTTAGCCCTGTAAATCAGAGCCTTAAGTGCCTCCATCCTGTCCTAGCATCCTGCTGAACCACAGATATACATAGTGTTGATAAGGCTAGTTTGTACCTGTAGCAACTCAGCGATGACAGTGGGTTTCAATATGCATTTACTCGGATACCGTATAAGAGTTACATCTTACCCTATGATAAAGATAGATTAACGGTATTTAACATAAGTGATGTCTCCTGTAGAAACCGTTAACCCAACAACCAACAACGGTTTGGAAAGAGGACGTTCAGTGTGTGTTTACAGGGACTAGATGTAAACAAACAATAATTCTCAGAATTCACGAGTGATATCAGGGAAGGGAAGTCTGTGCTCTTGTAGATAAACATTGTGGAGTGATTGGCTGCTGCGCTTCGTGCCTTGCATACAGTCACGTGACTATGTGCAGTGGTAAAGACAAGGATGTAGATGGTG